>NW_006195541.1:0-1435 GCF_000334495.1 Tupaia belangeri chinensis | reverse complement strand
TGACAAAAATTTACAAGCTTTACTTTACAATCCATATGTCACCCTGTCCTCTAGGTCCAAAATTCTACCATCTCTCTTGGTCCTTTGGTCAGATTTCCCAGTCTCTCCCTCCTCCAGCCCTTTGCTGACTCCTGATCTCCAGCAAGATCTATTCCATTTCCCATGAAGATCTCCACCATGAAGCCCCACAGCTACATCAACTCGTCTCCTCACTGCCTTTACCACCTGTCGCTGCTCTCACTGTTGACAGTTCTGTAAGAAACAGAGGAACGAAACCCGGGAGTCGTTTAGTCCGACCTTCTCTTTTGTCCCCACATATAACCAATCGCAATGCCCAGTAGAGCCTACTTATTACATATTTCTGGATTCTGCTCGTTCTCTATATCCCACCCCTCAGCCCCCGCTTTAGTTCTGGCCTCATTGTTTTTTATTCTGACTTTGGCTTCTACCTGTTCCTTCACCACCTCCCCCAGATCTCCTCCACACTGCAGAGGTAGCAGAGTGTAGGGTTAAGAATTTGGCCTTGGAGATAGAAATCTTTCTGCTTCTTCCTACTTGACTGACTTTGGGCAAGTTTGTGTATGTCTCTGGAGAAAACAAAAGTTATTGTGAGGTTTATAAACCTCATAAATAACCTCATAAATATAACTATAAACCTCATAAAGCTTATGATTTATAAACATCACAGCTGACCTTAAATAACAGAAAATATCGCCAGCACCTCTCCCCAAAATGGAAATGTGATACATCATTCCCTGTGAAACCTATCAGTAATTGCCCAGTCCTCTGGACACCACCGAAATTCCACAGAATGTCGTCTAAGTGTCGTTATGACCTGATCCCTACCCATCTAACTGTTACTTGGTATCACTCTTCATCTGCCCTTACGACTGTCCCATGGTGAGCTTTCTAGAGAGCTTTCACACTGGCCGTCCCTGTGCCTGCAGCTCTCTTGGCTCCCTGGTCACCTGCTCAGCCCCTGGTTCGTTACTGGGGAGAATGACACCCTTCTGCAGCACCCTGAATGTTACACGTCTCACAGTAATGGACTCTCTTCATTGTGTGCCTGCTTCCCCCATTTCACTATAAACCGAGGGAAAGAATAATGTCTTCAGTATCTTTATCTTTTAAGTACATAATAGATACTTCAAAAAAGGAAGTTTGTTCAATGCATCGATGAAATGGATAAAATAAAAGCCATGCTCATGCCTGCTTCTTTGATTTGCCTGGTGTCTTCCTGTTTGGGATGCCCTTTCCCACCTCTATCTGTTTAGACTGTACAAAGCCTTCAAGTCCCACCACTCTCAGAAAGCCATGCTCAACTAGGCAACTCTGATAATGCTACATCAGCACCAGGCAGTGGGACAGCTGTCAAATGCAATGCTCCATGAGGCAATCCTATATAGAAGGTTCCCAGTTCAAGTGCAGAGACCTC
>NW_006195540.1:0-1434 GCF_000334495.1 Tupaia belangeri chinensis | reverse complement strand
AAAAAACAAAAACAGTAACAGCCTGCTGGGGTGACATTGGAGAAGATTCAGACAGCAATCTGAAGGGAAAGGAGATGATATCAAGATTAGTGAAGATGGAGTCAGGCCTCAATATTCTGAAACCTTCTCAGGGTTTTGCTTACACATTTACTTATCGGTTTATTTGGTTTCTTCTCCCATTTCCATGTTTTGTATTTAGGGGACATAGACAGTTTATTCTGTCTTGCATTGAGTCTACACAGAGGCTCTACATACTTCCTGAGACCAATTTAGGCTGACTTTCATTTCTATATAACTAAAATAGCTTTAACTATTTTACTATTGATTTGAAGTCAGATAGTTGCTTGAACTGTATATCCCTGTTTCTTCCACTTCTAAGGTAACAGCACAGCCATGTTTTTGGGAACTTCTTTAGACTGTATCTGTATTGCTAACTGAAATACCTGAGCCTGAATGATTTAATAGAGATGTTTATTTTCAAACTCATGATCTTGGTAGCCAGAAAGTCCAAAGGACTGGATCTACAGCATGGCAGACAGATGCATGGAGGATAGCAGACAGATGCAGAGAGAGTGAGTGAGCTCCTGGCATTTCTCTCTTCTGTAAGAACCAGCTCTCCTGAGAACTAACCCCTTTCACAAGATCTAGACTCACTGGGTCTTGAAAGACATTTTTAATCTATTTACAAGACTGTTGCTTCCATAATGCAACATCGTATGGTCATGATCCAACTACCAGCCACTGAGAATCATCACCTCCCAGGAGCAAATTTCAAATCATGAAACTTTGGGCAATAAACCATCATCCCAACCATAGTGGGACCATCTTGGACTGAGAGATTAGAAGTAGTCAGACTGGCAAACCCCAGAAATTTTCTCCATGTAGTATAGTTATCTCAGCAGCAACTCTCTGCATCAGAATCGTTCCTCTACTTTCTTTAGAGGAAGGTCAACTGGCTACAAGAGCATATTGTGAAGTGATCCGTAGAAACAGCTTGCCTCAGGAAGATTAATAGCACCAAACAGATTTCTCTGCAAGCTGGAATTGGGTACCTAAGAGACTGAGCTAAGAAGCAATAGCACTAAAAAACTTAAACCAGGGATTTGTACACTACAACCTAGTTTTCATATTGCTCATGAGCTGAGAGTTATAAAAATCATGAACAAAACTAATAATGACAATGAAATAGCAATAACAAATAATATGCCTACTTGTGGCCACAAAGGTGAAAATATTTATGTGTTCTTTTGCAGAAAAAAATTTGCCAACCCCTGGCCCAGAGTTACTTCAAATCATCAGCATTATAAGTTGCAAGCAAAAAGAAACTACCTCTAGATGATTTTTAAAGTAGTAGTATACACATTACGTTGCTCAAAGATACTCCAGGAGCTTGGTAGACCAGGTTCTAGACTAGAGAAATTTGTAATGATACAG
>NW_006195539.1:0-1434 GCF_000334495.1 Tupaia belangeri chinensis | reverse complement strand
GGTCGGCCTGCAGGGCTCTTCACCCCTAACGGCCCTGTATACCATTTCAGGCTTTCAAGAGGGGCTCTTCTTTGGAGAGTCAAATGCTTCTCAGTGATGTTTGTTTTTTTCATCACAAACAAAAACCCTGGCTAGAAGCCTGGCTCCCTGACCCTGCTCACAGCTTGTCACTAGTGTGGAGAAATGGCCAGGCTTTGCTGGCCAAATAAAGGAATATTTATCAATAGCAGGCGGAGTTGATTCCTCTAAGTCATGAAATAGCTCCTTAAATTCACTCGAAGTTGTGTGTCTGCCCCGCTGCGAGGCTTGCATCACGGAGTCCAGAATTGGGTCACTGTTCCCACCTCCTTCTCCTAACCCAGCTGCAGGCTTTGGAAGAGGACAGGTCGCCGCCCGCCGTGTTAGTGGTCACAGAAGCCTCTGGCTACAGGCGTTGTTGTTCACCGTGTGCCAGGAGTCCTTGGGTTGCGCTGAGTCAGGTGCAGATATCAGTAACCTGGAGCCTGCCCTTGCCTAGGCCAGGGCTCCTCCAGGCTCCCAGTGGTGAGCTCAGGGCATGGGCCTGCTCCCCCTGGTGGCCCATGAGCATGGACTGGAAAGTGTGTCTGAAGCCACAGGTATCCTCGGTCTAGTCCGCGCTCTGAGACCCACGTGCTCACGTAGACTCTGCCTGGGACAGTGAGGTGTGGTGGCCACAGGGAGTGCAGAGAGCTCGCCCGCCCTCCTGCCTCCTCTGGGCTGCTGTCTTGGGCCATATTGCAGACACAGAGGCCTTGCGGTGGCCACACATCAGCTGCATGGGCCCTAGAGCCCTGTGGCCTGCAGGGGAGAGAGCAAATACGAAGCCGCTGGGTGTGGCAGGTACTGTCCTGCAGGCCAGTCTGCCTGTCCATGGGTCCACGCCACTCCCTCCCACTGTCTGCCACTGCCTCTTCCTTCTGGCTGCAGTGCCCACAGCTGCGCCCTCCGGCACTTCTCCAAGCCTCGGCTTCCCACGTTCCCTCCTCAGAGAGGCTCTTGTTGGCCTCGGCCCTGGTCCGAGTATTGGTCAGTTGTTTTATTAATCTCAGCTGTGCCTACCAGCCCATGGGGTTCTCAAGGACGAGGACTTCCTCATGCTTACCTTTGCACAGAGCAGCTGCTCAGTACGCCCATGATCAGTAAGTGAACGGATGTTGGTGAAAGGGTTCCGGCAGGTAAAGGCCGGTTTCGGCGCAAACCCTTCAGATAAGGATCCCGAGGAGAAGCTTATATTCACTCGTGGGTGGGAAACTTACTGCTGTTTCATTTGTTTTGAGTTGGGTGGCCCAGCCTCTGTGTACTGGGCTGCAGAGCTGGAAGCCACGTGCTGACACCGGCTTGAGTTCTTGGCCCTGTCATTTTGAAAACACAGCAGGCACGTGGGGGACCGAGGGCTGGAGGAAGGGGCTGCGG
>NW_006195538.1:0-1433 GCF_000334495.1 Tupaia belangeri chinensis | reverse complement strand
AATAAATGAATAAATAAATATTTTTTAAAAACCATGGACCCTAGAATGTGACCACCTAGGCATAAATACTCATTACTACTTACTAATTGGGTGACATTGGCTAAGTTACTTATCCTCAATTCCCAGGGAAAGGGGACTGTAATAACTGCTCATCAGGTAGTTACAGAAATTATGTGACATAATTTTTGCACATTCTTGGTGCAAAAATGTCACAGAGTATATATTCCATATATTGTCACAATTTTTCTCCTTTTATCTATTCAAACTTTCTGTTCTTCTGCAACACGTAATCCCACTAATTCTTCCCTCCTGCTAAAAATACTACTTTGCCTCACCTAACATAGAGAAAATAGAAACAATCTTAGAGAAATCCTCTCGGATTTCTTTACACTTCCTAGGATCCGTATCCAGGTGTCCTTGCCTCCTTTGTGATATGGGAACAGCAGTGCTTCTCCACTTGCCCTGCACTCTTCTAGTTTCATTGACAAGAATCTAAAGTGTCTCATATTCCATTCTTAACAAAGTTAGCTTTCTCTTTGGTTTTTACACTCTCGCTCTACTGTTTTTCCTCCCTTCTACCCTCCTTTGTTCTCTCCTTACATATTCTATCAGCATTTATAGATGGATATTAAGGCCTTCTTTAATTGAAATTGAAATTGAGACAAAACAAAACAAAACAAAAACACTACTCAGACATGCCTATCTAACTTTGGTTCCCCAAACTCTACTGACATACTTCTCATTAATATTTTCCAACATCTCCTTCTTCCTAAATCGACAAACTTCTCAGTTCTTAATTGATCTATAGCATTGTATTTGTGTTCCTGATGTTTCCTCATCATTGTTTTCTGTGTCCTTTGCTATCATTTCCTCTACTAGTCACATAAGTGTTGGCATCACCTTGCCAATCTTTTTCACTCTGACTCTGGAGAAGGAGAGCATTGGAGTGAACAAAATAGAAATTCCTTACCTCCGTGGGATTTATGTTCTAGTGAGGTAGAAACAAAATAAACAATAAACCTAATATATAAAGGTATTAGATAATATGTTAAAAGTGGTATGTTATGACAGAAGTTGAGCAGAATAAGGGGTTTGAGAAGGGACACAATGAGCTGAATAGGTCTCATTGAGGTTACAAAGAGTACACCCATGGAAACCTGGGCGGGGAGGGGGGAACTCATCCAGGAAGAAGATACAGATGAAGAAAGGCTAGCACGGTGTGCTAGGCAGATTTCCATGAGGGAATTTAAAACAGATTGGGAAGATTAATGAAGCCAGTGGAGCTGGTATAGAAGTGGAATAATAAGGTATGACAATAGGAAAGTGTGATAATTACAATGGAAAGAAAAGATATAGAGTCTTATCATGTAGGGTCATTACCAGAACTTCAACTTTCATCTGAGGGGCACAAAAGGCGACAGTAAGGTATCAAG
>NW_006195537.1:0-1432 GCF_000334495.1 Tupaia belangeri chinensis | reverse complement strand
ATATTTTAATACAGCCAAGAGATATTTTAATCTTACAATTGTGAAAGAAAATTGAAGGAAAAAACCAGAGATTGTAATAGTGACAGTACTGCAGAATTTATTTCGGTAAGCGAATTTACCATATAGTAAAATGTCCTTTCTTTGATAAATTATCTTAATTTCCTTTGTCTTGTCTACGTATTGATTAGTTAGAAAAATGAAATTTTCTTCTGACTTCAATAAAAAAATATAAATAGATATCGTAACTATAATTTTCCTAATTACTTGTATTTATGTGAGTGCTTTCCAGTTAAATTCTAATTTTCAGTAAGTACTAAAATTTTGTAGGAGATCGATCAATAGGTGGGACTTTTGAGAAAAGAGCTATAATAATTGAGGAAGTAATCTTTCAAAGGTAGCTACGTGCCAATGAAGGCTAGAAAGAATATAATCGCTCTGAGCTACGGAATGTGCCATTAAACATGGCTTTCTTCCTCTTCACATCTGCCTCAGGTTGCTGGACTCTATCAACAGCCTCACCCTCCACAAACAGACTGCACATGCCCCACCAAGTCTACTTATACCATACACTGATTTAAAAGGAGAGAAACTTAGGTTCAAGTCCACATGCTGACCCTTAACTAACCATCAGCTCTGGGCTAACTGTTTGACTGCTCCAAGCCCAGGAACATCATATGTAATATGGATCTAATAGTGGTGCCAACCTCCCAGAGTTACAGGGAGGATTAAATGAACAAATAATCACAACACCTCATATTAACTGAGTCCTTACTTTGTGCTAGGTGCTATGCAAGGTGATTTAAATCGCCGATTCTCACCCTGGTGTGACTTTGTCCCCCTGGGACATTAAAAATGTCTGGAGATGTTTTTAATTGTCACAGCTGAGAGGAGAGTGAGCTACTGGCATCTGTGGGTAGAAACCAGATACACTACTCATCATCCTACAATAAACAGGAAAAATCCTCATGACGAAGAGCTTTCTAGTCTATAGTGCTGAAATTGAGAAATCCTTCTTTAAATCTATCACTCAATTCTTACAGCAAATGAATGAATGACAAATGAATGTCAGCAATTCTCATTCCCTAATGATTTCACTGTCTACATTTCCCTCGTCTCTCTAATCACAGACAGCAAAGGTTTCTATGCAGTAAAACATCTCCTTGTCACCAAAATACTGAAGGAACCTGATTTAGAGAAAAAGAATTCAAGCAGAAGTCATCCTAACTTTACTTTCAGATTCATTATGAAATTGAAGAATTACTGAAGTGGCAGGACTCAAGTATTTAAGTTATCTTTCTTATGACCAAATCATTTAATTCCATTAGAGAAAAAGCAATCTCCAGATAGATGGACGAAAACTATATTCTCTATCAGAATATAAATATTTGGAGGAAGGAGTAGTCACTCAGTTGGTAGACCAAAGTCCCAGAAC
>NW_006195536.1:0-1431 GCF_000334495.1 Tupaia belangeri chinensis | reverse complement strand
TAATAGCTAACATTCAGATATAATCTAGACACTGATATAAGTATTACATATAAATTTTACAACAATCCTATGAAATGGTAACTATCATAATCCACACTTTATAGATAAGGAAATTTAGTTATAGAGTTAAATAACTTGTCGAAGGTCATGAAACAAATAAGTGACAGACTGGGGTTTAAGCCCAGGCAGGCTGGCTCCAGAATCTATTCTTAGTCCACGTTTTTGTATCATCACTAATGAGATGGGGAGACAGCCATGCTGCAGTAAAGAGGATGGAACAAAAATGGGACGAGGGCAGAGGTTGTTAAGTAATGCTATGACTGAGATAAATAAAAAATGGATAGGGAAAATGAATATGGGTAATCACAGGTAAAAGACTGGAGAAGGGGCAGGATAGCAAGAAGGAGATGAGGATAAAAGTTGACAGGCAAAAGGTAAAAAACAGAGTTAGTCAACGTACGCTGGAGAGGTGAGAAGAGGCTGGCAAAACTTAGGGGAAAAGGCTATCAGGTCAGGCAGGGACAAATGAGAAAAGGTGATTCTTACAAGATGGTGAAGGTGCCATTGTAGCTGCTGGGCTCCAGGACAGGCACTTGGTGGAGCCTCTGGCTTGGGTCAAGACCAGTACACGATAGTGTCTGATTTCTGCAGGTACAAATCTGACAAATGTCAGCATTCACGGCAGCATTCTTTTCCGTTGGCACAGCTAAATCCGTTTTAGAATCCTGCCTAACAGTTGCTGAAGAAAAACTAACTGCCTCAGATGACCCTGGGAGCTGACTTACAGTAAGTTCCAGGTCCATAGGTTGAACTGTGACTTGAGGCAGGCTTGGATTCTGAGTCTGAACCTGGTCTAAATTTGTAGCTACAGTCTCCTTTAGTGTTGTAGGATATTTAACCTCCGTTGCAGATCCTGGAGTTATGGTGAGCACTAGGTCCATAGATTGAACTGTGGTGCTGGATGATATTGCATGCTGAGCTTGACTCTGGCCTGATGTTGGGACTGTGGTCTCATAATATACTGGAGGTTGAGATACCTCCTTCTTAGGTGAGTCTGGAGGCAACGTTGGCATCTCCTGCGTGGTTGAAGAAGGTTTAATCCCTGTAGGAGATTGTGAAGCTATGGTAAGTTCCAGGTTGCTAGGTTGACCTGGGACTTGAGGCAGGCTTGGACGCTGAGTCTGAACCTGGTCTAGAAATGTAGCCACAGTGTTCTTCAGGGTGGTAAGATGTTTAACCTCCATAGTGGATTCTGGAGTTACAGTAAGATCTAGGTCCGAAGATTGAACTGTGAATTCTGGAGTTATGGTAAGCCCTAGGTCCAAAGGTTGAACTGTGCTGCTGGATGACATTGGTGGATACTGAGCTTGATCCTGACCCAGTGTTGGGACTGTTGTCTGATCATACACTGGAGGTCGAGATCCAACCTCC
>NW_006195535.1:0-1431 GCF_000334495.1 Tupaia belangeri chinensis | reverse complement strand
AGAAAGTAAGAAAGTAAGCTGCCATGTCAGGGATTTGAACCATGGTTGGCTACGTGGGACTCCAGTGCCCCAACCACCACATCACCCGCAGGCCCCACCTTCTAACAATTAGTTATCTATCACTTTCCTTTCTCTACCATTCTGTCTCTCCTATGACTTCCTTATATATTTACCTTTTTTCATCGGATGAAGAGAAGAATGTGAGTCAATCTTGTAAGGAAATACACTTTTTAATGGCCGTTACACAGATACTTTACAAACCACAAAGAAAATCTGAATCCAGAAAGGCCCTTTATCTGGCAAGACTACGAGTTTTAAGACTGTTCTTCCCTCTGGTTGACTGATGGACCTTCCATAACCTTACATCTTGTTCATTAATTATAAACTAATGTCCGAATTCAGCAAACTTCTTACACTTAGATTTATGTTCCCATTCTCCGCCTTACTTTTGGGTTTTCTCTTAACTCTTCCTTTAAATTTTGTTTTCAAATAGTGATCATCACTTGTGTGGTACAAGCAATTATCTCTAGACTCTTTTTTTCTTTTTACAGTTTATTTTATTCATGAGAAAGACCACATGTACATTTATGAGAGACAGTGAAGTAACCTCAACAGGGTCCCATTATGCCATCATCCCCTTTTTCTAGCTCTATAGCTCCTCAGGATCTTGGGCATGCGTGTGCACACATGTGTTTTCAAGCCAACCTGGAATCGAAATTGCAATTGGTCACAAGACTTGTATTGCTGCGGTTCAGTTTGCTACACATGGTGCTGCCAGACTGGCCTATCTCTAGACTCTTAGCTCTCCAACAAGTACCTTGAGCAAGATGGTCCCCATGATGAGGTCGTGATGGAGTGAGAGAAAGCCTCCGGTCTTGCTTTGGGCCTCATCACAACATTTTGTTTCAGAGTTGTAGACCAGTTTTTCCTTTGCCTGACTCAAGGATGGGAGATTCTCTGGGACGGGGGAGGGTAGCCCCTCTCTCCATAGGTTCTTGTTGAGAACCCACCTTTCCAAATCATGGAAAAAAAGTGAATTCCGTTTTAGCTAACATGGTAATGATTTGTGGGGAGCAGCAGAAATTTCTCTGTAATTATGCATGAATTGATGTGTGATTTCCTAATGAGCTTAAGTGAAGAAATCATCGTTTTGTGATAAATGCTTTATATCTTAAAATGCCAGCAACACATATCTAATAAATTCAATCAAACCATTCTCATTTATACAACATGTGCAATTATTATTTAGCATACTGGCTTTCTTCGCTGCTTTACTGCTTTGGGTAATTGCAGAGTCTGAAAGTTCCCTTTTCATAAACAAGGCCACCGAAACTCATTATGTTGGAGTTTTCCTTAATGCGATCATAAATGACTTCATTTTGAAATGCATTTGCATACTGTGCAGGCCAAGACCCCCTTATCGGAAAATGT
>NW_006195534.1:0-1430 GCF_000334495.1 Tupaia belangeri chinensis | reverse complement strand
TCATCATCATCATCATAAATAGAGTTAAATATATAATTCTTTTGGGGGGAAAATAGTCCCTGAAGATTTACTACTAGCAGTTTGAAATGGGATAGCCATTATCCTATCTCCAGATAGCACAGAGCAAACGGAAACACTTACACACAATGTCATTGATACATAGTTAATCACGATTCTTTACAACTTGACTTTCACATTATTGTAAAGTATCTACTTGTATTTCAGTGTTTCTTATGCAGGGTACTAGCTTAATATTATGCAAAAATGTAGCCTTTTTGATCTCAGTAACACGTCTCACACACAACTGTTCTGCCTTGTCCATCTTCATTCTGCTTTCTCCTTGGCCAGGTTAAGTGTTCTCCATGAGGGTATTTCTAACCTCCCTGTTTGCAGTTTCCCCAGGGCTTGAACATACTGATCTGTACTGTTAATTATGTATGTATTGAGTTGTAGTTGGGGGAGGAAGAGAAATCCTATGACCCTTTTTTGAAGTGTGGTTTATTCTTATTTTTGACAGAAATTCCTCCAGACCTGGTCTGTGAAATTAATCAAAATTGTGCCAATGCCTTCATGAAGTTCTTACTGGAGAAACAGAAATGGCCCGAAGTGCTTCTGCTGCTGACCCGCAAAGTAAGCGGGGAGCCCCCTCTGGGGGATTGTCTCATCAAAGACTGCCGCTTCTCAGACCTAGATATCTGCTCCATCATCCCCCACCTCTGTGCCTGGGACCAGCGGAGGATCCAGCTCCTGGGCTGCCTGATTGACGGTGGAGGTGAGAATGCCTAGGTGATAAGTGCTGGAGAGTTGTCCAAGGCAATGGCGTCTACCTGTCTTTCTTCTGATTTTGAAGACATTGGGAAATTCTGCCTCAGCCTCTCCCCTGTAGCCTATTGTTTGGAAAGAGCGACAAGGGTAGTGCTCTGTAAGCGAGCTGCCCCAGAGGAACTGCAGTGTTGTGGAATCCACTTACCCCCGTTCTCTTTCTCTCTTGTGTGGGACAGAG
Organism: Tupaia belangeri chinensis; assembly: GCF_000334495.1. Classification (NCBI taxonomy): domain Eukaryota; kingdom Metazoa; phylum Chordata; class Mammalia; order Scandentia; family Tupaiidae; genus Tupaia; species Tupaia belangeri. The sequence goes on along the minus strand of NW_006195534.1, from coordinate 427 downwards.
AGTAGGTGGAGGGTCCTTGCCTTTGGTCTAGCCCCCTGTGGGCATTTCCTCCTCACCTCTGGCTAGGCCTTCCTCCGAGTATGTTGGGTGGATCCTCGACAACTCTGCGGCCTTCCTTTCTGATCAACGGATTGGGATTTGAGAGACTTGTTTTAAAAGAAACAACCAAGCAGTTGGTGGGCAGAAACATCTGCTGCTTTGATCAGAACATTCCCACATGGCTGGGTCTGCGTCTGGACTGTACAGGCATCTTTCTGGACGGGGTTTTATTTTGAAACAAATCTAGAGACACTGATGTCTTCCCACCCGCATCTCTCACCCCCACTAATGCTGCTATCAACCACGTGGCCTTAGGCTTACTGTTTCTGCCTTCATCTCCTCATTTATGAAATGGGAAGGAATATGAAATAAATGAATGCATTCAGTG
>NW_006195533.1:0-1430 GCF_000334495.1 Tupaia belangeri chinensis | reverse complement strand
TAATTCTCTTTTACCACCTACGTCTAACTCATCACAAAGTTCCATGGCCTCTTTCTCTATAGTATATTCTGAATCCATTGGCATCTTTCCATCCCAACTGCTACAACTGTAATCCAAAGAACGGATGCCTCCTCCTGGTTGGCCACATGATCCGCTAGTATTCTTCTGAATCTCACTCTGGGTTCCTTGTTAGCTAGCTACTCTTCAGACAGTAGGCAGATGTCTCAAAAGATTAGAACCTAGTAGTAATTTGCTGCTTAAATCTTTAAGACATGACTGACATGCTTGATGTCAGGCCCTTCCCAGTACCCAGCTATGTCATCTGCATGGTGACCAGACTAGACTCTGCTTGTCTCTACGTTGACCCTACTGCCTCATGATCCTTGAGTTTTCCTTAACTCTTTAACATGAAAGGTGCCTTTCCTGACAATGTTAAGAAAGTGTCCTTTTTTCAAAGTTAAACTGCATTTCTTCATTTTGTTTTGTTTTACACATGGTGCTAAATGGTGATAACACTGTGAAACAAAATGGTCACTTTAAAAAATGTATTCACGGTTGATTATTTGTGTATAGCTTGACTCCTTGATCTCGGAGGGCATGTTATTATTTTCTGGTGAATGGTGTCTATCACAAAGTTATATGTGGAGCTGTTACTTGGTAAATATCTGGTGAACAGACGTTGAATCAGTGAGTGAGACAAGAACCCACTTCCCCTTCGAGGATCTAACATGTTAACATGAGAATGCTATGTAGGCATAAAGGATCTTCTCATGGCCCTTGTGTGGACATGGCTGGTGACCTATCTGTTGCACGTGAGGTGGGAGAGGAGGTCTTGGGTCTAGACTGAGATGTGTAGGCCAAGGGCATACAGGGCCTGGGAGGCAGGGCCCCACTTGGACAGACACAGCTGCTGGGCAGCATCCTCAGGTAGGTGTCCAGTTCTGAAATGCGACTATTGCTCCTGGAACCTGGTGTCCATGTCAAGCTAGCTAAAGAGTAAAGGTTCAGATCCAGAATTTCAACCTACAAATGTGGTTTCCTAACTTATTTTGTTAAGAATTAGTAATTTGGTTAGTAACTAAAATGATGGAATCCATGCTTGTTTCTCTTCCTTTCTGTTTCTTTTTCTCTCACTCTTTCTTTCTTCATCCATATAAGAGAGACAGATAGAGACAGAAAGACAGAGAGGCAGACAGGCAGACACTCCCAGCAGAGTCCCCAGACCTAGATCTACACCTCCCCTCAGCCCGTCCTGGATCATGGGTGTCCCTGTGCCCGGTGTGCCTGCCCAAGGAGGTCTTGAAATGGGAGCCCAGAACCCGCCTCTCTCATGGGCGGCAGTCTTGCAGAGTGCTGCATTACCGCTGAGGCACCATCTAGCAGGTATTTTGCCCATTGAGGCAGACTTTTCTTTTCTTCTTTTTTTTTTT
>NW_006195532.1:0-1430 GCF_000334495.1 Tupaia belangeri chinensis | reverse complement strand
ATGAACAAACGAACTAGGTTCCACAGCTTAGTGTTTAAGGAAGACAAATCTCACACGACTCACTGTGGTTCTAGCCTGGTACCTATTTTGAAACACATGTCAGCTTATGCATATGCATGCTTTGGCTCCTGATAGATGGATAAATGGAAGATTGTGGTGTGACCACTCTCCATAAGGGTGTACTTTCCCCCCCTTTCTCTATCTCTGGTTAGTATGCATGCCCTCTGGCAATTAAATTTTCTTTCTTCATATCAGATATTTCAAATAGTTTGTTCACTTTATACCTTTACTTGAAAAACATTAAACATGGCCAGGTCTTTTGAAAATCAATTCTGAAAAGATGTGACTTAGGGAATAGTTATAGAAAGCAGGCAAAAATATCGCAGGCTCTCGGTGATTCATACGTGTCCTTGGTATGAGAGGCAAAAAGTCCATGAATAATGCACATTATAAAAGTACTATACCTAGATTTCAAAATTTTTACACTAAAATAAATTCACACTTTAATTTCATTTTCCCATGAGCTCTTCAAAATACCATGTATTGGTAGATAATTGCATACACTCATAGGTACTCAGGACACATGTGAGTTTGTTTGGGGTAACGACGTTCTACGTGAACAGAGAGAAGTATGCCTGGTTTGGGGTTCCTCTCTGACAAGACACTAAATGGCCATATTATATACTCTCTGCAATCCTAGGGAAATATTAACTTTAACTTTGTGCTTTGTTCTGTATGTGCCTGGGAATAACAAATAAAAAAATATGACAGAGAAGTTATCAAGGAAAGGCATTTCATGCTTAAAAGAACTCAGATGCAAGGAAAGGATGGAAGAAAGAGCTTCCATCTGCTATGGGACAACTGATAAAATGTCCCAAATGCTTTAAGGTTGGCAATTGCCGAGATGTACTCTGCCAAGCATTTTTCTTTATAACCTGTAACCTCATGTATATTTTAATAAGAAATCCGAGATGCATGTTTCTAATTCATTTACACTTAACTCATTAAAATTTGTAATAACTATCCCAGGCTTCCCAGGCCTTTAAAAATCATTTGATTCTTTTATCTTTGAAGCAGAAAATTCACATTTTATCACTAATAAATGAAACGCTGCCCAGAAAATAGGAATTTGATTCTAAACTTTGTACTCAGGAAGTTCAAATTTATTTTAAAGTCAGGAAACCTAGCTCTCAAATTCTTCTCATCCTAAACAAAATGTCCCTCAAAACTTCTTTTCTAAGACAAAAAGCACAGAAAAAGGAAAAGGTGTATCTGCTTCTGTGAATTTCTTTCATTCACTTTCAACGCCTGCATTCTAGTTGGCAATATGCAAAAGAGCTTGAACAGAAACTAAGGCTCTACTCCTTAACAGTAAGGATGAGGCTCAGCTAAATTGATTGGTGATTTTATTATGAGTGAGAAGACAATGG
>NW_006195531.1:0-1430 GCF_000334495.1 Tupaia belangeri chinensis | reverse complement strand
GTCAGAACAGAATGAAAGTGGTCATAGAAAGCATATTGGTCCCTGCTCAGGGGCAGTGCTTAGGAGGCAGTGAGGCATGGGGAAAGGGTATGGGGCAGAATCGAGGCTCTGGTCTGGGCCCTTTCATGCATCTAACTTTATTAATGTGACTTTGGCCAACTTCTTTCCTCTGTCACCTTGGTGTCCTTATTTAAAAATTAGTGTATCAGAGCGATGCGGTCTTCTTGTTGTCTACAAGTCTAATGGGCTCAGAGAACGTCTTTGCAGAGAAGTGACTGATGGGTTATAACTGGAGAGACTCCTAACCACCCTCCGGGTCCAATTGCCTTGACTACTGGCCAAAATCTCATCTGTCAATTACTGGAGCAAGTGACAGCCTTCCAGAGTCTGTTTCCTCATCTGTGAAATGGAATTTTTAACAGTATTTATCTCATGTGTTTTCACTTGGTACTTCGTCTGGAGTTCTACAAACTGCCCAAAACAACAGCTATTTTCATGTGGAAAATGTTTCTTTTGTGGGAAACTATATAATGTTTCCAATAGCATTTTTTAAAAGTTAATTTTGTTATGTCAGGAGTGAGAGACACAGAAATGACAGGCAGAAATAGAGCACCCCCACCCCAGTGTCTAGATGCCATGATCCACCTCCTGCCCCAGCCACCCTGATGACGGGCATGTGGGCACCAGTGCACACAGGGGGTCTCCTGTGACAAGCCAGCGCCCCCCACGTGGGTCCGCGGCACAGTTCTCCTGCACCATGGTCCAGCACCTCCAGCATCACACTAGTGCAGGAAACGTCTCTGTTACAGTTCCATTTGCATTTCGTCTTTGACAAATTGTATCTTTATGTTCTTCCCAAGTGTTTCCTATCTTGACATTAGCTGTTCCTTTCTCCTATAACTTACTCTGTCATTATATTAACTTCTGTTGCCCATAACTCCTGTGCAGCAGATTACGATGGCCTGCCAGTTATTTGTACATATTACCATCAAACAAGGCAGCCCAATGCCCAGTCCCTCTGACATAGGCTGGCCTCGTGTGTGCTTGGACAATGGAATGCTCCTCGATGCACTGCTGAGCCTAGCGTCAAGAGGGCTTGCCATGTCAGTTTGTCTTTTCTTGGGAGTTTCAACACAGGGAAAAACAAAAACAAAAACAAAATAACATGGACTTGCCTCCTTGAGAGTGAGGAACCACAAGAAGGATGAGACCTGACCAGTACCGACCTCCCTGCAGAGGGACCGCAGGACCACAGGCATAGATGAGGAGCCGTTCGGTTCAGGCACAAGGACCACAGCTGAAAACACCCAGGTGTCTGACCCAGGCTCAGCCGATACAAACCTTGGAGTTTCTGATGTTGGTTATGCAGCTGTAGACTCAGAACACACACACACACACACGCACGCGTGTGCGTGCACATGCACACACAC
>NW_006195530.1:0-1428 GCF_000334495.1 Tupaia belangeri chinensis | reverse complement strand
TTTTCAAGCCACCAGGACCAGGACTCAAATTTGGTGGGATCTACTTTCCTTGTGCAGCACTTAACTGCTACAAATGGGCCAGTCCAAATAGATCGTCTTAAGCACAAAATTTGCTTCTGTAAGGAGTTCTGTTCACCTCTAGGGACCCATCAGGGAACTCAGTCTAAAAGAGTTCAAAATTAGAGTGGGCTGCTGCCTGGTAAGGCAGAATTTCATGATGTATGTTATTAAATTAGTGAATGCCTCCAGATGCTGCAGAGACATGTACATGCCACGTTAATAACTATCATGATCGCCATAATCATACCCCCAGTCCCCACCTCTAGCCATCTCTCTTTGATTTCCCTTCATCCTAAATGTCTCACAAACATTTCCTTATTTTGTCCTTCTGCCTCTTCCATTCCTAAGTCCCTCCTTCTTTGCAGAAAAGTCAAGCAAAAATTTGGTATATTTGGTCCCAATTAAATCTCAGAACCCTTTCTATCCATGTAAGATATAAACAAATTTCAAAGAATTTCACTAACTATATTTCATATTGATATATGCACTGCAGTATCTCATATATCTTTAACACATTTAAATAAAAACATTGATTGATACAAATGTTTTCACCCATTTTTGAAAACTGTTTTCCTCTCAGAAAGAACCATTAGTTGTAATAAACCTAAACCCTGAAAAAGTATTTTGTTTCTATTAAGACCAAAGGTTTTTAAGTCATAAGACCTAGGTTTTAATCTTCCTGCACCTGTTTCCTCTCTGAAAAATGGAGATAACTTAAGAGTGAACCTATTCTAGCAGTTACTATCATCATGTAACAAATTACCCCACAACTTAGTGGCTAAAAACAACCCACATGTATTTCTCACAGTTTCTGTGATTCGTGAATGCAGAAAAAGCTTGGCTAGGTGACCCTGGTTGTGGAGTCTCTCATAATGCTGCCAACATAGCAGCCAGGACTATACAGATGAAGACTTGAGGAGGCTTAGAAAATCCACTTTCAAGGTGGCTCCTTTGCATGGCTGGCATGTCAGTCATGGCTGTTGGTGGGAGGCCTGTTATTGCCCCCATGAGCTTCTAAATAGTGCTGCTTGTGCATTCTCAAAGCACAGTAACTGGCTTCCTCCAGAGTGAACAACCCAAGAGATTACAGGAAAAGCTTCAATGTCCTTGGTGACCAGAAGTCACACAATGTCATTTATGCAACATCTGGTGGTCATACACATCAGCCCTATCTGACATAGGAGAGGCCAGACAAGGATATAAAGATCAAAAAGTGTGAATAACTGGGAGCCATCATGGAAGCCATCTACTACATTCACCTGTGTTCACTATGAAGATTAAATGAGATGATCTGCCTAAGTATTTCACTTTGCATAGTACCTGGCACAGATTTGTTCTTGGTGTTACCATTAGCAAAATGTTTGGTTT
>NW_006195529.1:0-1427 GCF_000334495.1 Tupaia belangeri chinensis | reverse complement strand
GTTCTTCACACTGGACTCCACCTGAACACAAAGGACATGGGTGTCTATCATATCCCCAGTGGGTTGAGAGATCTTGGAGGCCCACTGAGCAGAGCCACAGGGCACTGTTTTAGAAACAGGTTGATTTTGATTCTGCTTCACTGCCTTCAACTCAGTGGCCAGCTGTTCTTTACAGTGGATCCACTCTGGATCTGTGGCATGAGATGTGTCTAATCCAATGGGCAGTTCTTGGAGCAGTGGGTTTTCTTGGTTGTTTAGACCCCCAAGGGACTCTTGTGTGGATATGTTCTCTGGGACTGCTGCAGTTTGTTCCATGGACTCCCGTGCCCTTATGGGAATTCCCAGTTGTATCTCTAAGCCTTTTTTTCTCAGGTGAAAATTGAGCTTGATCAAGATATGTGTACTGAATGAGCGGGGTCTGACAGGATGTATGTAGCTTTCTAGAAGCACTGTCTCCATTGTTCCATCCACCTGCACTTCATGCTGGACATCTTCTGTAATGTCTGTACAAGTCTCATCATCCTGAAGGCATGGCCCAGGACTCTTACACTGTTCTTCAGATGGGATCATCTGAGTCGGGGGCTGTGCTGAGATTTCGATAGGCCCAGGCCCAGGTACCCTCTCTGCGTTTACTGACTGGCTGTTGCTTGCCGGGGCCACAGCTCTGGAGAGAGCCACATAGTAGAGAGAAGGCAGCCCTGACAGAAAGGCCAGATACTTGTGCCGTAGAGTCGTCTCCAGTTTCTCAATGGCTCCTTCAGACAGGGGTTGGGTCAGCTTAGGATGTTCAGCAGCAGCACTTGGTAAGGCCTGCTGCTGCAGATCAGGGGCCATGGGCTTCCAGGGCATAACTTGATGATGTAGGTCAGGGTCACTTGCTGCTTGCAGTTCCAGGGGCTGGCTTTCTGGAATGCAGAAGAGGGGAGCCATTGCCAGGTTCCCAGTAATTCTGTGGTCCCAGGAGCTGTATACCTGGGCAGGGATCTTGCCCTGGAGGATCTGTCCACATTTGGAGTCAATGTGGCTCTTCAATATTGCCTTTGCTTGGGCAAAAAAGCACGGCATGGGGATCAACACTGGGGCCACAATTGGTGAGAGCAGGTCCCCGGCCTCACTGGCCTGTAGAGCTGTAGAAGGAGCGACGCTCATACTGGTGAGGGCTGTGCTGCCCCAGGACAGGGTCTGCTGGTCATTGGAGGAGAGGAGCAGCTGGATGGACTGCTGGATCTTCTGGGGCAAGCCCCAGCGATGGTGAATCAACTGCTTCTGGAGGTGGAATTCTAGCAGCCTACGGGCAGGCTCAGGGAAGAAGAGTAGTTTCCTGGTGAGGACTGAGCTGGGCTTCCCTGGCCAGGAAGTCCCCAGAGTCTCAGGAGCCTGAGCTTTGTCACAGGGTTCATTCTGCATGGGGCTCTGGGCATGCTGCC
>NW_006195528.1:0-1426 GCF_000334495.1 Tupaia belangeri chinensis | reverse complement strand
TAACCACCACATCACCTGCTGGCCCCTTGCTTTGTTTTTAAACTATAGTCATACCTCTTTTACAGATGAGAAAACCATGGTCTGTAAGGGCTTAATGCTCTCAAAGCTATATAATTAAAATTGGATGGGGGCAGTTGGGCCCCAGAAGTTATACTATTATCCATCCTGGGGAGAGGCTATTAATGGGGGTCAGAATAGAGGGTAATGGAAAAGATTCAGCTTGGGCTAAACTATTGTAAGAGAGGGGGCTTGGGATACAGGGAAAAGGTTTTGCACGCACTCTGTCACAGATGGCTGTGCTGAGCTGGCTCCAGGCCAATGGATTTCTGTCCCTTTGGTTATCTTCATGAAACCCACAGCTGAGTCATGCCCTCCTCTCTACGTGGAAGCCAGATAAGACTGTGCTGGCTTATCCCTCCACTCTGTGCACAAATCTTCTCAGGCATACATCTAGCTCATAGTATGTAGAGTAAAGGTGTTGGAGGATCCAGCTAGCACCTCCTCACAGATACCAATCATCCCAAGGAAGTGTTTTTGTATGGTTCCTCTGATTGACACTTTTCCCATGTGTCCTGTTGAGAACTTCCTCCATTCCTCACAGTCAGTGTGAGAAGATGCTGGCCCATGGCTTTTTGTGTGGGTGAGGCAAGTTTATTACCACCTTCATATTAAAAAGAGGAATGGAACTTCAGAATTTAGTATCTTGGGCTGGATGGCATGGAGGTCCTGGATACAAACCTGGTCCATTGCTTTTTTGCAGTCATAACGTAGTTCTTTAGCTGTGTCCAGCTTTCTAAGAGGTATAGTTTTCCTGTGGGAATTATTACATTTCTTTTGTAATTGATTTTGTAACATTTTATCCCATCCCAAGAGGCACATGACTACATGAGGTTGATGCATGTAACTGCCTTCAGACTTTACTTCTCTGCTGTTTTTTGGTGGTTGATTTTTTTTATATTGTTGCCTTTTTGGGTATTTAGTGAGGATTTTATGGACAACTACTAAGGCTTATTGGTCTTCTATATTCTTCTTATAAAAGACACACTAAAATATATTTTGTGCAGTAGATGGAGGAGTGGTTCCTCCGGATAGGCAGGTGTAAATGATGGTGTTACAGGATTTATTTTGTTTTGTTTTGGATATGACATTCAAGATCCATACAAAATATGACCATAGATATTGAATTCCCTCCTTTCAAGTTCTGTTTACGCCAAGGACATTCCTCTTGGGCTATATCCACACATCCATTCACTCATGCATTTCCTCGCTACCTATTCACTGATGTGTCATGTGCCAAGCTTCTGCCACATTCTGGGGACAGAGAAATGAGGGGACAAAATCTCTGTCCTTGAGGAGCTCACAGTCTTGTTGAAATGTGATTTGAAATGATTAATCAATTCAAGAATATTGGATTTCTCCAAAAGCT
>NW_006195527.1:0-1426 GCF_000334495.1 Tupaia belangeri chinensis | reverse complement strand
GCGTCGCCAGACCCAGGGTCCATTGGACAGGCTGCTCCTTCACTGCTCAGGACACACCCTGAAATAAGGGTGTGTCATCACCCAGCAGTCGTGAGAAGGGGGGAAATGCTCAAAACCAGTTTCAGTCCATTTTTCTTTACTTCTTCAGAGAGAGAACAAGACCGAACAGGCGTCCCCAGCAGGAGGCTGGCGCAGGTCACCGGTCTGTGTAGCAAGTGGCCATCCACAGGGACGCGGCCGGGCCTGGTAGCTCCCTGTGGTCCAGCAGTGTGAGCGTGGCGTCCCTGCGGCCCGGCCTAAACATGGAGAGGTCGAACCGCGGTGAGGCCCCCAGACTTGGGCAGGCACACCGAGCACGGGAGGACCCTTCGCAGGGCCTTGAACGTAGGGGCCCTGGCCACCGCGTCGGCCGCTCTGGTGGAGCTCACATTCAGCCCTCTGTACAGGGCCTCCCAGGCTCTGCTCCTCCGCAGCCCGGCGACCTTGCCTGGGCCTCAGCGGATTTCAGGGCCCTGAGCGTGAGCAGCCGGGAGGCCACCGCCGGCCACAGGGCACCGACCACGCTTCCATCTGAATCTGGATTTCCACTTGCGAGAAAGCTGACTTGTTCTAAAGGCACTGAGGCCCAGTGAAATGTCTTTAGTGCCCACCCTGGGATGATGCACTATTACTGAAATATCCCCACGTCTAGATTCTTGGAAACGACGGCGGGCGCAGTGCTCTGTGCTTTGCCGTTTCGCCGCATGTTCGGATCCCCTCGCCAGCCTTTTTCAACCTGGCTCCCAGTGCACATGCGCGGAGCCAGGCAGCATCCTCGCAGCTCCACCGATCGCAGGACCCCGCCCTGCTGTGCCCGCACCCTGCACTGTTCCCTGAGTCCTGGGAGAGCCGAGAACCTCCCGCTACTGCCATCTCCACTGGGTCCCGGTGGAGTCTCGGAGTTGAGGTGCTCCCTGACGCTTTCATGGCCAATTTGAACTTTTAGACGCATTTATGAAGAAAACAGATAAATCAAGAGTCGTTCCTTTCAAACTAGAAGCGTCCTGGATTTCCTCCAGGGCAGTTTTTGGAATGTTGTGCTTAAACATCTTTTATAGGAGGGTACTTCAAAAACTTCATGAGAAAAATGGAATTAAAGTGCCATTTTATATTGTTCTAAGTGTATTTATTTCTTTTCTTTATGAGTGAAAGAGACAGAGTGCGCGCGCACCCCAGCAGGGCGCTGACGCTGTGATCCACCCCAGCCTCCCAGCTGGGACCGCGGTGCGCAAGTGCCCGGCTGCGCGGAGAGGTCCCAGACACCGGCCAGGTGCCTTCTCCTCTGGGTCAGCTCCCGGAGCCTCATGTGTCATGGCCGTGCCACTGTCTAGTTCAGCACAAGTTTATTTTGGAGCCCGAAATTTTTGAAATCATGCATATTATTTTA
>NW_006195526.1:0-1425 GCF_000334495.1 Tupaia belangeri chinensis | reverse complement strand
TAGCCATTAAGCTAACTGCTGGTTCCCAGGGTGAAGTTTTCAACTAACGGTTTAAAATCCCTATATTTAAGAAAAGCTACAGGTCACCTGGAGGTGGAGTAGTTAAAGCGCTGGATCCCATATGGCCGACTGCACAATTCATGGCGCAGACAGCAGCCTGAAAAGCACGTTTATGTGTGCATGGTACAAATCCCGGGAGGAGAATAGAGGAGGAAGGACCACGGTGTGGTCATCCCCCCTTGAGGGTTCTGTCTGTCTGTCTCTCTCTCTTGTTCTGTCTCTCTTGAAGCAAGCGCATGCCTCCCACAGAAAATTTTTTAAAATTTTATAAATAATCAAGATAACTGGGAAGGGCAGAAAGAGAAAGGCAGAAAGCAAGCCCGTGGGGTGCCTCCCTGGAGAGGGACTCACCACCACTTGGTAAAGCAGCACAGCCTGGAGCTGATGGCCAGACGTCATTGGCCAGCCTCATGACATTACTCAATCCCCCTGCGACGACAATAGGACATGCAGCCACAGGCTCTGTGATCACCTCTCCCATAAACACGACTTTCTGCCTTGAGTCCATCGTGCTCACCAGCCCCCGTGGGGACCCCCTGCTAGACCGCCATTACCCAGCAGGGGTGGCAACCTCTGAAGAGGCCTGTTAGGTAAGCATGCGGAAGGCCTGTTTGTGAAACAGCTGCGCATCAGTCCACGTGTGGCAGAAAGCCTAATCGTGGACAAAATAATACCCCCAATAGGTTAGGGATCGGGTGTACTCCAGAAAGCTAAACATGATTTTTCTCCAATATGTCATGGGGAAATGGAGTCCAAATCATAAGAAAATGAAGACATATCTTCTAATGAAGCAAATACACACAAGTATATGTATACACGTGTGTTTGTTGTGTACACACACACAGGTAACATTTAAGAATTTGAAGATCAGCTGGCAAACTGGTGGAAGAATTCAAATTTTCTAGAAACTCAGACTACCAGCTTGGAGCATCCCTGAAGGACCAGGAGCTACTTCTCATCAAATATAGTCTGGATTGAGCAGCAAGATGGCGTGACACTGGGGCTAGCCTGGGCAAAAAATACCTGGGATTGTCAAGTCTAAACAAATTTCAAGTAAGTTATGTTCCCAATTACATTTCAGTTTATTTGCCTTCACAAATACTCTAATTGCAAAATAAAAAGGTTTTCAAAGCAGTTTCTTATTTAGTAAAGCAGGCTCCCCAAATCCAGATCTTGTAATAGGAGAAATCATTTCCATTAATAATACTTTCTACAAATAACAAAACAGTCAAAGAACAATCAATTTTGTACCCAATGTAATGGAATTTGCAAAGATTCCCAAGTATTTAATGCATTCAAACCACCCAAATATTTTTGATCAAAAAATTTGAAAATTTAAGAAAGGAAACTGAGGCTAAGAGGTTA
>NW_006195525.1:0-1425 GCF_000334495.1 Tupaia belangeri chinensis | reverse complement strand
ATGAAGATGAAGATGATGGTGCTATTTCAGAAATGGAGATTTACTGGATATTGTGAAATGCTGATTTAGAGGGCAATTATCCCATTTTGGATCCAGAATTTGAAGTCCTCACAAATTTGCGCATCAATAATCACACAATATATATTGTTGGATCATGTTTCCTGGTTTACATTGAGAAGTGTTATGCTGAGAAGTACAGAGGACTAGTGTTTTTAGAAATCACACTCAATAAAAATGTGATACATTTCTATACACAAATTAGAACACATAATGATGTAGATGTGCTCATTCGTGAAAGACATTTGACCACTGTAGTTATTTGTAATTCTCACTATTGGGCTTCTCTTGTGGTTGATCAGCACTGTTTTTCATTTATAGCTATTAGATACTCCACTTTTGTGTATCAAAAACAAAAGTCTCTTGAGTGATGGCAGCAAGTGATTAATTAGAATTCTTAAAACCAGATGAATATAATGGAGCAAAGTATTGATTTTTTTTCTAAAGTCCTTGAACCCCTGGTATTTCATGCGTACTTTCAAGTTTTACATGTGTGCATTTTCTTAGGAGATGGGCCACTCCTCTCATTGGGGTTTGAAAAGGAAGAAGCGCTGAACCAAACCTAATTACCTTTTTAATAGAAACTGAACACAGATTATGACCAAATGAAGGTTAATAAACTATTAGTAGAAACATGAAATAGCAACGTAAGAAAATAATTAAAAATTACGATACCATATGGGGTCCAAAGCTCTGTGAAACCAGTGGAGACATAGTGTAACATAGGGTACAGTATTTAGAATTTCAGAATGATTGTATTCCAGGTGAGATACATCCTAGTTGAAGACCACGACCTGCTGCACCCACGCTGTGAAACCTGGAGGCCCAGTATAGATGCAGGCAGCTGTTGGAGGATGCCCCAAGTCAGCCGGCCCATGACTGCTCACAGTGACTGCATTAGACAAACGATAAAATAAAGTGACGCTAAATCCTGACATTTGTTTCTTCTGATCTGACTTTTTACTTAGGTGACCTACAGCATTGATGGCTGCATCAGGAATCTTCACATGGCAGAGGCCCCTGTTGATTTGGAACAGCCAACCTCCAGCTACCATGTTGGGACATGTTTTGCGAATGCCCAGAGGGGAACATATTTTGATGGAACAGGTTTTGCCAAAGCAGGTAAGGTTCTTCCATTTTCTTCCTGTTGAATATTAACGAGGTATAAATGCTAACTTTTTACTTGTATTGAAAAATATGAGGCCACTTCATTCTCTCTGTCCTCAGTGTCCTAAACTAGTAGCCTTTATTTAAACCACAAATAAACTTATAGAAGTAATTAAAAATGCCCCCTTAAAAGTTCATGAGTCTGATTCAGATAAGAACTATTGGGTTTTCTGAAAAGTCCTGACAAATTTTTTTTTTTTT
>NW_006195524.1:0-1423 GCF_000334495.1 Tupaia belangeri chinensis | reverse complement strand
TGATAAAATGATAGTTTGTACATGTATAGTTCGCATTATAGAAATGTATCTTAAAAAGTGAATTATATTTATGTCTGTCTGAGTGTATTTTATGCATATAAAATATACTCACATATTAAAATATTCCATATATATATAAATACATATGTTGTCTCTTTGTTATACATATATCGTATCCACTCTGTCTCCCATGTCTGCATTTTCTCTAATTCTCCTTTAACACTCTAAGATCTGTTTGCTTTTATCTCTACCTGTATGCCCACTACTGTGCATTCAAACATTGTCTTTCCTTCTTGTGCTTTCAGTTTGACCTTTATTTCTATTTTGGCTTTATTTTTTCCCTTTGCTGCCTTTCTGAGCTCTGTAGACTAATATTTTGTCTTTTATTTCACTGTACTTTCCTTTCTTTATCTTATTTTTTAATGCTTTTTATTGTTACTATTCTCTACCTTCTTTGGCTAAGTGTTCTTTATGTTCCTCTTGTTTCTCTAGTCCTTTATTTTCTTTAATGTATAGATATTTTGTGTGTCCTGAAATGGTTTCTTTTTGACTAGTGCTTATCTTTGAAAGAGATGAACACTGTCTGGAACTGCCATTTGAGGCAAGTATTCTGGGAGGAGGAGCAGGATCATATCTTGGTTAGGAATTCTCATTATGACTCAGAGCTATGTGAATAATTCTTTTATTCTTTAATTCCACCAAACCACAAAGATTTACTGCAGAATGGCTCACAATTCACATGGTCTCTGGTCTTTTTTGTCTCACCAAAATGCTGCCAGTTGCCTTCTTTTGGATTACTTATTCAACTCCTTACAGTTCCTTAAAACTTCATGATGAACAGAGTCTTGCTTCTAGCTCATATGCTTAGTTCTGATGTTGCAAACAAAGAATTCTTAAATTTTTACCAAGGATATACCTTTTATACTACTTAGTATGAATGACATGGCAACAATGCCAGGAATGTAGTAAAACTTCAATGTTAGGCTTTGTTTGGTTTTCCTTTGTGGTTACCATGTTGTTTGATTTTGATGTTTGTTGGTGAAAGTGTTCTTCACTGGCTTTTTCTGAGATTCATAGTTGTGGGCATCTCTCTGAGTTTTCCTAACAACTTTGTATTTCTTTATAACTATATTTGTTTATTTTGGGGGGGAATCTTTTACTTCTGGTGTTTGAGGGTGGAGTCTATCATTACGTTGTTTCTTGCTCTCTGTTGTTCTTAGGTAGTTCTGAAAAGGGAGAATGATTGGCTTCTATGTCCTTTTGATAGCAACGTAATTGACTTTGATAGCTTCCTGTTTCCTGAGACTAGATGTCTCAGCTTTCCCTTGTACTCATTTCATAATAGGCATGGATCAGCCATTCCTTCTAGTAGCTGTGGTTTCTTTTATTGAGAGGCTATAGACATAAACTAGAATTTGGATAC
>NW_006195523.1:0-1422 GCF_000334495.1 Tupaia belangeri chinensis | reverse complement strand
ATTTAAAAGTTTTAATACTTTTAGAATTTATGTTGGTGTAAAATATAATACAAGGACAAAGGAAACTCTATTGTTGGGTTGTCGGAAAAGTCATGATGTATTCTTCCTATGTTTTTCTAAGCAAAAAATGTGTCCTTACTTTTCTGACAGCCCAATAGTTAGCCAAAGTTGAGTAAAGAATAGTAAATCAACATAAGATCATGATTTTATCAAACAAAGTTTCTCTCTCCTGTGGAGATCCAGAACTTGTAAATATTCCACGATGAAGCATCCTAACTGTTTCCATTGCGTTGCTTCATTATGAGAGGCTACATTTCCAAGGTCACTTTATGGTCCAAGATAGTGGTCCAGCCAGTATTTCTGGATACCAATTGATAGGAAGGAGGAAAAGATGAAAAAAGGCAGATATTTTTTTTCCCCTTTAAGGACACTTCTTGGAAGCTGCCCAGATTAATTTTTAGACATCCTGTCAGCTAGTACTTAAGTCACAAGGTCACAGTTAGGAAGATAGGAAAATGAGGGCATGGACTTAGCTAAAAATTGGGGATCCTGTGACAGCACAATGGGGGAATGGGCACTAGAGGATACCGGATAATCTATGCCACAGGATCCAGCCTTAATTATTTTCTAGATAGCTATCCAGTTGTTCCAACAGTATTTGTTAAGTAATTTATTTTCACCTATACTTCTGAGATACCATCCCCCCTTTTTTTCTTGGTATGTATTGAGTTTATTTTCAGACATTGCAATATTTCATTCTCTTCTTTTATTGTGCCAGTACCACACTGTTGTGTTTTTACTCTCTAGTTTTATTTCATAGAATCAGAGAATATAATTTTTATTTATTTTTTCCTTTGGAATTTATAGGCCTATAGAGAGTCTCTCTCTCTCTCTCTTTTTGTAAATGTGCTTATTCCATGAACATTTGAAAGTTTATCACTTCTTTCTAGAGTATAGAAGTAAATTTTAAAAAATAATATGACAAATATATATTTATCTTAAAAACACCTGGTAAATTTTTTCCCCCTAAATTCTTATCTGAGATTTCATCTGGGAAAGATAAATTTTAAAACTACTACTACTATTAATATATTTCTGCATCTTTCTCCTTGAAGTGCCTTGCATTGTTTCTTCTTAAATGTTGATGATTGGCTCTCAAGTGTAGCGACACTCACTACTCTTAGAAATTCAGTGTATATTGCATCTTTTATTATGACAGAGCATATTCTTTGTTCTGGTTGACTATTTGCAACCTTAAATTCAACTGGGTCTGATTAGTAAGATCATGACATCTTCTTTATGTTTACACATGCTTGGCATATTTTGGCCCATTAGTTTACTCTCAAATTTTTTGAGTCACTTTAAAAAAAAATGTTTCTTTTATAACTTAGCATATTGTCCAATCAGACGTATTTTCTTTCT
>NW_006195522.1:0-1421 GCF_000334495.1 Tupaia belangeri chinensis | reverse complement strand
AAAAAAAAAAAAAAAAACATTACTCTTGAGTATGAGAGTCATTGCCAGGACCAGTTCTAGAGGTGGCAAGTGAGGCACCACACACAAGACGGCATTTCCTCTCGGGGCCAAGCAAGCACAGGATCAGCACTCCGTAATCCTGAGACTGAGTGCCTCCTTACATTTTGTGCCAGGGGGTTCTCATTTGGGTCCCCGTAGCCTTGGGTACATCATTCTCTGCCAGAGGCTTAACTCTAGAGTTTATGTGAAGTAAAAATGTGTAGACACAAAATGGGGAACGAAACAGTAACTGTGGCGTTGCCATAAAAACATCCGCATTCTCACTGGCTGTTGTCATCGGCTCTAGCTGTCTATGGAAACTCAAGTCAGTAGTAGCAGCACAGTCAGAAAAACACCCCTAAAGTCAGAGTTTGCTTCTTTGGTGAAACAAGGAATCTCATTAACTCTTCATCCGCCTTGGCCTTTTAAAAACTAAGACCCCAACTGCGTGTTCCTTGGAGTTGTTTCCCTGAAGTCATTTAACTGCTGTTACATCAAAATACGCTCCTTTACATACACTCTCCTAATGGTTAAAAAGAAAAGAAAATGTGAGGTTTAAAGACCAGTTGATCAGTGTATGCTTTCAAAATGAGTGGCGGCCAGAAATTCTTCAAGGTGGAGTGACAGACCTGCTCGGAGCACCACCTTGGTATGCAGCTTTGAAAGCCCGCGTCCTCCTTCCTGCCTTCTTGGTCCCTGTGGTCTCTGATCAGTCTGTTTTTCCTAATCACCAGGCTTGCATTGTGTTCTCTTTCAGAATATTTCTTCCAACGTGCTGGAGGAGTCTGCGGTCTCTGATGACACCCTGTCACCTGACGAGGACGGGGTGTGCTCGGGCCGGTACTTCACTGAGAGCGGCCTGGTGGGCCTCCTGGAGCAGGCTGCAGAGCTCTTCAGCACGGTCAGTGCACAGAGGGCATCCCACCTCACACCTTCAGACCGTACTTGGGGCGCTGGGAATACCTGGTCTTAATGGCCCAGTCAGCCCCACTTTTTGGCAACACCTGCCAGGAGTGAGCAAGGCAGGGGATGGGCTGGAGAGGACTTTGATGTCCACAGATTGCATCAACCCTGCAAGGGAGGAGAGGAAGGCTTTCATCACTGTAATATTCTGGTTGCCACTGCATGCTCATTGGCCGGGCAGCAGTTTCACAGTATCATTTCCATTTAATGGGATGGAAACCAGCCACAGAGAGGTGAAATGGCTTGTTCAGGGTTACACAATAAATGATGAGGCGTATTCTCACTCCCTCATTTTCTCTCTCAAAAATAATTGGGGAGGAACCGCTGGGAGGAGAGGGCAGGGTTACATGGCATTGTCTACCCCATATCAACACAGAAGTCTGTAGGATCATTACAAACCAGCACCAGCTTAGAGAACT
>NW_006195521.1:0-1421 GCF_000334495.1 Tupaia belangeri chinensis | reverse complement strand
TTTGGCCATCACGAGTTCTCCTTGTCAGCCCCTGTGTTCCTCTGATGTACTCTCGTCTTTGTGGATGGCTTTGTTTGCCAAGTTTTCCTTTGGTAAAATAACACCCAAGCTGATCTTACATATTCCTTATCCCATCCTTGAATTATCTGTATTTCTCATAGAAACTCTGGTTTCTTTTATTGGAGTCTGGTGTTAGAAACCAAGATCTAAGAGAGAAAGATTTGTTCAGACAAGAGAGTGAAAAAATATGTGTGGGTATAAGCACACATGTGTACACATCTGTATGTCAGTATGTCTACATGCAACCATCCATGTCTATATTGAGGTACGTATGAATATACACTGACTTATCCAACTTCATTCCGTTATTACATGGATAATTCCAGTCCCCTCCCCTTGCTTACAGGTAAATTCTTACTTCACTGTAAGTATGACTGTTACCATCGGCAATGCAGTTACTGTAATAAGTTGTTCATCTCCACGGTAAATGTGCAGTGGTATTCACACACGTGTATAGCAGTATCCTGACTATTAATTCATACTCCCTTTGAAAACAACTTTATAAGCTGGAGTACAGCACTCATGTCCAGTTCCTTTTGCCTTTAGTCTTTCTAGCTCTACCTATTTCTGAAGTTACATAGAAGAGCAATTTTTCCCCATCCACATCAGTGAGGTTGACTCACAATTATGGAATAAAGTTAGATTGTTCTGTTACCTTTTTGATTACTTTCTGTTATTCCTAAGCTCTTTCTTTTTCAATGTGTTCATTAAAGTTCACTTCTTAAATTCTAAAATTCTACAGGTATGTGTGGTACATCCACCATTGCAGTATCGTACAGAGCTTTCCCAACCCTAAAAACATCTTGTGCTGAAACTATTCAAACCTATTTCACTTTCTTCTAGCAACCGCCAATCTGTTTGTTGTCCCTGCAGGTTTATCTTCTCCAAATGATCAGATAATTGGCAGCTTACAGGATCTAGCCTTTTAGACTCCTGATTTCATCAGCAACATCTAAAATTCACTCATGTCTTTTCATTATTTGATAGGGAAATTCTATTATTTTTATCCCTGAATGAAAGTCCATTTGGGGGTGTACAACAGGGGAACTAATTGTTGTTAGTCACTGACAGGATACCTTGCTGGCTTCCAAGGATGGCAATTATAAACAAAGTTACTGTAAACATTTGTGTGAAGGTTTCTGTGTAGACATATGCTTTTAAATCATGTGCATAAATACTTAAAAGCACTGTCACTTGATCATGTGAAAAGATAATGCTTATCTATGTAAGAAATTGCCAATTGTATTCTAGAGTGGTTTTGCCACGTTGGGTTCCACCAGCAGAGAATGAGAGGTATGGCTGCTTTGCATGCTCACTAGCAGGTGGTATTTATTATTATTATTTTTTAATTTTAGACAGTC
>NW_006195520.1:0-1419 GCF_000334495.1 Tupaia belangeri chinensis | reverse complement strand
AGAAGGGATTGTGGCATGGCCACGCCTCCCCAGAGGGGTTGCCTTCTCCTAATTTCTCTCTGTCTCTTTCTAGTGAGAAGACACATCCTATAAAAAAATAAAAATAAAAAAAAGACATCCTGACTCAGTGTGCTATTCATTAATGAGGCAAGTAGTTTCCAAAACTGATGGCAGCTTGGAGGAGACAGGAAGAGAGCACAGTTGTAATCTACAAGCATAATAATAATTAAAAAAAAATCCTATATTTTTAGAAGAGAAATTTCTGAATCTGTCTTTTCTACTATGAAGAAAAAGTAATTACAATGAAATTGAATTAAAGCCCTGAACTTTAAGAACCTACATCAGTTTTTATTGTACCTTCAGAAGACAAACATTTCTCTAGAAGCACAAACTATGGCAGTTCCCAGATTTTTACTGAATGGACTATCAGCTTCCTGTTGCTTTCCTGAAAGTCTGGGTTAATGGAAACAAAGTTTGTAACTAAAACCATGCTTTTAAATGCTATTTATTTTCCATGGAGCAGTAATGGTACCACAAACTGTAATCCCCTCTAATGTTTCCATAACTATAAGGCTTCTGGAATCATTAAACCTATTTATTTCTAAAATTCCACAGGTATAGTGACAAATTCTGCTCAATGGCTAAAGAATATTTAATAAGTATAACTTTCCGTCCAAGTGTTTAAGAAATGCAACTATGCATTTTAAAGTTCATAGAGTACCAAAAAAAAGAAGAAAAATACTATTTAATATTTTAAGTATTAATCCTTTCCTGCCATATTTATTTAATCTACAATGGGACATGCAGAGTGTTGTTGCAGGAATATTTGTCAGATAAAAAGTTTTTCTGACCACACCATGTGAAGTGACACTCCTCAGGATACAATTTGCTGCTAGGGAGAAGTGAGAGGCATAACAATGACAGGCTCAGGAGAACACAGGTCACACGCTTCCTGGAAGGTTAAGACCCTTGCCTGGTGAGCAAACCAGAGGGAAGGGCCGGGGTGGGAGTAGCTCCACCCAGACTGGGTCACATTGGCTTGCTATGAGCAGCAGACTGGTCCACTGGTCAGATCAAACTCCCATGTTTGTAGGCTATCAGATCTTAGCCTACTCTACCCAAAGAAAGATTTCTCCCACTGGGCTTCTGAGACATACTGTTTAGAGAAGAGACTCTAAGCCAGCAATGAGTATATAAATAACCAATCAGAATTTCAAAGAACTTATGCTCAACCCCAGGAGAATAAAGTATGGCACAGAACAGTATAACCATTGAACCCCTCTTCTCCTGTTCCTTTCCACATTTTCTGTTCCTCGTGTTTTAGGACTAAGATTCTCATATCCTTTTGTTGTGCACCTTCCCTTCCACCACTCTACCTACCATATTCTGTTCCTGACTCACCCCCTACATTATTGTATA
>NW_006195519.1:0-1419 GCF_000334495.1 Tupaia belangeri chinensis | reverse complement strand
GTAGTTCTGAGGCAGCATCTAAGTGAGCCAGGCATCCTGGAGCGTGCGTTCTGAGAACCGTGTGGGAGGCCTGACTTCCCTTTGGGAGCAGAGACTCCTGAAGCCGGAGTGCACAGTTCAGGACTGGGTCCTCCTTTCCAGGGCCCACACCTTCGTGCGGGAGCTCGTATTCGGAAGTTTCCACTTCGTCTCATTCTCAAGCACGAGTGGAAGGATGGCCTGTTGTAACTCAGTAACACCTGCACACGGGGGCTGGCACGGACCTTCTTAGGCAGGTCATCTCGGGATGTCACTGTGAGCCACCACGCAGCTCCTTCCCTCCAGGCTCAGCTATGCCTTGCTCTCCGCCACCCCCGCCTCGGATCTCCCGCACAGATCAGTGGGTTTAAGACATAATTCACTGGGGATTTAGATAGGATTTGAGTAAATCCCAACAGAAACTCCCTTGGCTTGCCCAGCGTTTCTACAAGGCGCCGTGGGGAAAGCAGGAGACTCGTGTTCCCGGCTGTCCTTTGATGGCCCCTCACCGAGGAGATGGGAGAACATTTGCCGTGAACGCTGTGTCAGGCGCTCTCCCAGCCTCTTTCAGGTCGTCTGGTGGCTGGAAGCAGGCCATAGAAGCCTTCTGTGCATTGGTATTTCTGTGCCTCGGAACAGTCGGTGTTAGAGCTGTCTGCGGTAGCCTCAAAATCTGTAACTTTGATTCCTTTTCCTACAGAATTGGAAGGTTTTTTGTATACTTATTGAATTAGGGAAAGCAAATGCAAATGCTAAAACTCGTCTTGCCAAGGACCTAGGGAACTAGGGTGCTGTCATCTCAGGGCCAGATGTTGGCGCAGCGTAAGGCAGCGCTCCGGTGCTGGTGCTCACGGGCGGGCCTGGGTCTAGTCACAGGGCTTGGCACACCCCGGCCCGTGCGCAGAGCTGGTCTCTGTAGGGCGCCTGTCCCTCTTCCCCTTCCTCCTTTCTTCTCACTTTTCTCTCTCAGGGAGAAACAAATACTTTATAAACCCGTTAGCTCATCTTTCTGTAAAGTAACAGTCTCAAAATTATCTGGAACTGTAGGTATCGTCCCAGAAGTTCAGATCCGGTGGGTCAGGAGTACAGACTCCCACTGGCAGAACTTCTTTCATGTGTGAGAAGCCCACTGTAAAGCAGACCTCATGCAGCCGACAGACTACAGAGCTCTGCACAGCTGTTGACCTCGTGTTCTTGAGCCCTCCCTGGGTTCTGCGGGGGACCTGCTCCACTCTTACAGCTGTTCCCCTCAATAGGCGCTTGGTATCAATTTGCGTGTCCATTTCACTTATAGTTTCCTAAATCGTTTCTTCTTTATACATGAGGTATCTTCAAAAGGATCAGGAAATGCATATGATGAAAAAACTACACATGGATTTCAAATTCTTTTGCACCAAAATA
>NW_006195518.1:0-1418 GCF_000334495.1 Tupaia belangeri chinensis | reverse complement strand
AAAAAAAAAAAAAAAAAAAAAGCCTGAGTGGTAACAGCTCTCCTCTGCTACTTCCAACGCCTCAGAAAGATAAGGAACCTATAATCCATCAGGTCTGCATTCAGGTCTTCCACCATCAGCCTGTGCGACATCACCTGCAGTCCCCTACACACTCATTCCAGTCATTCTATGCCTTTCCCTATTGTGGCATTTACTGGAATTGCCCAGAATTTTCTAGATTCCCTTGTTCCAGTCGTTTTAGGCCTCTTCCCTTTGTGACATCTAATGGATTGCACGGGCTTTTGTAGATTCCTCTCAATCAGGGGAAAGCATATTTTCTCATTGGTTTATCATTCTGCCACACATGCATTGTCTGGCTTTGGGATACTTCTGACCCTCCCCAGTGGTAAAATAAGAATAACCAGAGTACTAATGTCATAGATATTTTAATACATATAAAGCATCTTAAACAAGACCATAAGAAAGATTTCAATAGGTGTAAAGTATTGTAGGTATAATGTTTTTACCCTTTGCAAAAGACCCAAGAAACATCAATGCTCAGATTACCACAAAATCTGGAAAATTTAATGTTTCAGATTCTAGCTCTGCTAAACAAACTAAGAACTTTATTCTCATAGAATTTAATAAATATATCTCAAGTAGCTATTGGGGTAGAAGATAATAAAGTGCAACTGATATGTCATTCTTTACAAAAGGCTTGATGCTTTATGGTGAATTCCAAGAGTTTGAATTTGGTGGACATCTATGTCATTAACATTGCCCTTACTAGAACTTGATTGATACCAGTTTTTATTAGTCCTTGACACCATAAGTTGGACTTCATCAGTCACTTTATATTTGCTAATTTGGTGGAAATATGCCAGCTTCTTTTGAGAAAACCTGCCTAACTTAAAAATTTTCTGCAGGATAGTGGTTCTGATTGGTTACAACTAGAGAGAATGTCTATTAAAAATAGTCACTGAATCTGAATTCTGGTGGAAAGATCTTGGAAAGTTAAAAAAGGGTACTTCTTATTTAAAAATAAAATCTATCTACATCTAAAATTACTGTAAATTGTTTTCAACTAGAGCATTTGTTAGTTAGCAGGAAATAGATTAAATTGCTTTTTCTTTGATAAAGTAATTCAATCTTTTCATATATGTTGTGAATATAAAACTAACTTGGACAATGCAGTTAACAATTCTTCCAAAAAGGAGTCTTTTGATACAAGAATAGTCATACTATAGTGAGAGTAGTATTGGTAATGCTTTGATTTATAGATTTCTGAATAGTAGTATTTTCAACTAAGTAATTTTATTACTTCTTTTCTAACATCTATCAGTTCAACTAAACCCTGATTCTATTAAAATGCAGTACAGTTTACAGTTATTTATAGTGTCTCTGCACCCTCATGTTATCCATCTGAGTTGAAGGACAGT
>NW_006195517.1:0-1417 GCF_000334495.1 Tupaia belangeri chinensis | reverse complement strand
ATATTATTACAGCTTGCAAAATGAATTTTCCAGCATGAATGCACTATAGATTAGTCCAATTAAAGATACTATTATACATGTTATAATCAATGGATAATTTCCCATTTTTGTGTATCTGTTCCCTTTGGCTTTGCTCATCCCCTTCCTTCTCCTTGCTAGTCTGTATCCTCCACTCCCCCACCCCACACAGACACATTCACTTCTCCACCTCTCTCTGCAGTCCCTGCAAGCTTTTCTGGCCAGTCTTCTCCATGACCTCATTACAACTGTGGAAGGAACTAGCCTGACTTACTACGGCAGCAGCCCTTTTGGACAGCACCTTTTTTGACTAGAGTCCTTTGCACCAAGCTGCCTACTGGATCCTGAGCAGGCTGTGAATGGACCACTGTTAGGTCAGGAATCCCTCATTAATCTAGTTAGAGACAGCAGTCCCCACAGCCCACCCCACTTCCTGGAGTAGGAAGTCACTGGAAGAGCAACCGCAACTACTGATAGAAGGGCTCACTGGCCGGTTTCCCCTCACCTCCAGTCACCACTATGTGTACTTCACGTATGGCACTCTGTGGGTGAGTTCCCGTGGCTGACTTATTCATGTCTTTTATTTATTTGTGTTTCGATCATTCTAGATTATTCTACTTGATGGAAAATCCTTAGGGCCTATGGCATAATAGCTGCTATAGTTTGAATGTCTGTGTCCCTCACAAATTCATGTTGAAACTTATTCCTGACGGTGGTAGTATGAAGAGATGGGGCTTTGGGGGAGGTGATCACAAGTGCTTACTAGGTCATCATGAAGGAGATTCGTGTCTGTATCCAAGAGCCTTCAGAGAGCTGCCTGGCCTTTTCAACTCTTCCTCCAGTTGACACAACGTTTATCCCTTTTGTCCCTTCTGCCATGTCAGGACACATAGGAAAAGCCATTTGTGAAGCAGGGAGCAAGACTTTCTAGACACTGCATCTGTTGGCACCTTGGTCTTGGACTTCCCAAGCTCCTGAAAATCATTTTCAGTTATTTATAAATTACCCGGTCTCAGGAATGTGGTTCTAGCAGCAGGAACAAACTAAGACGGTAACTCATTTCCATTTCCCTGCCAGGTTTGCAACAGTGGTGCTTCATGGGGACTTTGCTCGATGCCTAAGTAATCCTTCTTCATTCCTTCAAGGAACTTTTATTCAATGACTGGAAATCGTTTAGGACATAAGAAGTCTAGGCAATGTTGTTTAATGGAGTCGGAGCCCCTGGGTTGAATCTTGACTCTCCACAGCCAAGATGTATAATGTTGAGACTCTCTGAGCCTCATTTTTCTCATCTACTACCAGCAGTAATAATAGTGTCATTAAATGGTCACTATGAACATTGGATGAGGCTGTACATATGAAGTGTTTGAAAATTGCAGCGTTCTTAAAAAAAAAAAAA
>NW_006195516.1:0-1417 GCF_000334495.1 Tupaia belangeri chinensis | reverse complement strand
TTCAGGTGTCAGCCAGGATTCATGATCATCCAAGCCTGTGGTAACATGCTCACCAACTGTGAATACCACTGCAGATAGAGCAGCACCCACCTAACCCAGTTCCAACCCTGCTGTACTGTAATCTCAGAGACAATACTATCATCTCAGAGACCTGGCAAGAGAAGGTCTTTACCTTCCAAAATGAATTTGATTGTAATGCAAGGCTGCACAGATCTTAAAGAATCAGGTAACATGACATCACCAAGGAAAATAAGAAAGATGCAATAATCAACCAGAAATAAATGGAGGTCCATTAAATGTCTGAGAATTAATTTAAAATAACCACTTTAAAGAAGATTAATGAAGTATAAGAAAATATACATAGATAAGTAAATATAATCAGAAAAATAGTGCATGAACAAAATGAAAACTTTACTAAAGAAGTAGAAGATACAAACATTTGGTGGAGGGAGGAAAGGGCAATATGACTGACTAAAAGAGTCTCAGGGTTTTCTTTCTAAAACAAACAAACAGAATAAAGCAAAAAACAAAGAGTATATATCTGACATGTATTCAGAATTATAGAGAATGTTCTCTTTTATTTGAAATGCTGATTAAAATGGGCCTCCCATAATAAAACTTATAAAGAAAGAACTACCCAATATTCAGTAGTTATGTTCTCCTCCATTTTTTAACATGTCAATAAACTTCGCATCTTTCTGGAAAAGAAAAAAAATTCTGGAGTACATTGAAGAGGTGGCACACTGACAGGAGTGCACAGAGTCTCACAATATAAAAAAAAAAAATAGAAGGTCCCTACACATCAAGACCCTATCCTCACAATTGGTAGCAAGAGCCTGAAAACAAATGAACTCCTTGTAGCAGGGAAGATAGGAGCAGGAGGACTCCAACAATTCCAACTTGTAACATGGTTAATATCTTCTTTGGAAAGATCCTGTAATTCTCCACGTTCCCCAGTTAAGGGAACTTACTGAGTCCAAATTGTTGCATAGCCTTGGAGATAAAGAACATAGTTCATATTTTGCCTTCTCCAACCCAGTCTACTACTGTAAGACACCACCTTTAGACTTCACCCACTGAAGCCAGCTTAGTCAGGATCCTAGTCAGCACCCCCCATACATTCCACTCATTAGCAGCTGGCAGTCCACTGAGACACTTCTTTGGAGAGTGCATAGCCATACTGCCATTCAGTTCTTTCCTATACTGCTCTGATATCTAGGCCCTGCCACATGTCAATAACTCCCGTGTCAGATCCCTAGCTAGTACCCAGCTGTGTGCTGATTTTCAACTGCAGCTTCCCTAACCCAAGCAACTGAATCAGTCCATGTTCAACACTAAACTATGCATAAATGCATATCTGATACTTGGGTCAAAATTTCAGCCTCCTCCTCATCCCTCAGAAATGCACCACTTATCA
>NW_006195515.1:0-1416 GCF_000334495.1 Tupaia belangeri chinensis | reverse complement strand
GGGAAAAGCGCTCCCAGGTGAGGTGTGGGCATCCAGCAATCCCTCCTCCTCCATGTCTCTATCCTGTTGAGATTTGAGGGAAATCACTGGGGCAGGGATTCGAACTGTGGCCGTGGGGTTTTCTGCTCCCTTAAACACTAGGCCACTGGGCCAGCACTGTTAGGATTATTGAACTGAAAGTTTTGCCTCTGTCACTAATTCTGAAAACATTATTGTCCTTTCTCAGATTTTTTTCCAAATTTTGATTACATGCATGTTAAATTTTCTCCCTATCTCTTAACTTATTTTTATTGTATTGTTCTCTTTGTGTTATATTAAATATGATTTTTCAGAGAGATAACAGTTGGCTAATTGCTTCATCTCTACTCAATCTGCTTTAAACCTTTCCTTTATTAGTTTTACTTTAATTATTATAGTGTGTATTTCTAGTATTTTCCCCAAACCTGCCTAGTAATCTTTAGTAATTTCTTGATCCTTACTACTGTTTTCCATTTCTACGCTTACTCTTTTAAACATATTAAGCATATACATTTTTCATTCTAAATTCAGGAATTCCAATATCTGATATCCTTGCAGATCTCTTTCTGATGCCAGTTACTAATGAGAACTTCTTCTTAGATGTTTCTTGTTATTAGTTCAGAGTTGTTGCACTCTGTGAGGTGACTCGAGGCCTTGTTTGAGGATTGACTTCTCCAGAGAGTATTGCCATTTGCTTCTCTGAGCTACCCAGAGGCACCATAGATCCCATGCACTTTACATTTAAATCCTCTGCTTGCAGTTTTCAGACCACATAAACAGTGGGAATTCAGACTCCAGCTCAGGTAAGAGCTGGCAAAAGGATGTTTTTTAAGCTCCTCTCAAGCCAATACTGAGACAGATAATGTTCCATTCTGTTTTCCTCTGGCTATACAAACGTGTTTTCCAATCCAACTTCCCAGTCCACAAGGAGCAGAAACTTTACTCAACTCTTCTCTTTTTCCAGGCAGAGATGGGTCCCATCATACCTGGCGCCTCAAGCATTGCCCTGGATGCAAACTCTGTGTTACTGGCCTCATTTAATTTCCCCGTTTTGTAGCTAGAAGGTTTCAGAGTTACTGGCTCATCTTAGTGCCAAGAAAAGGAGCCTGGAATTATTTATTTGCTATTGTGTAACTTCCTATACATGAATTTTGAAGCACTCACCTGCATTATATAATCACAAAGAAATGCATTTAAATAAAATTGAAAATAATTGTTCTAAAGGCCATATTGGTCTTAGATTTGGCAATAAAATTGTAGGATATATTTAGATATATTGGTTTTGTCTTCAGCTTGGTCTCACTGTTTAAATGCAAAAACGCTTTGTCAACCTAAACAACCAAAATGCTTCTTAGTTTAACTCATTGAAATATAATTGCTGGGACCAGCAGTTAGCGT
>NW_006195514.1:0-1416 GCF_000334495.1 Tupaia belangeri chinensis | reverse complement strand
CACCTGGGAGCACCTGGTGTTGGAGAGAAAAGCTAGGAGGCCAGAGAGGCTGGAGCAGATGGGGAAGGGGAGATGGGTAAGATAGGGAAGACAATACCAAAGCCATAATGCAGGTTGGTAAATGGCTGAGCTTCTCTGAATTTGGCATTTTAACCCAAGTGAAATGAGAAGATCCTGAAAGAATGTAACAGAAAACACGGGATGGCAGCCTCACCATCAGAGGACGGGAAGACACGGCCTTGTGCACTGCTGTGGGGTGAGGAAAGGCAGCTGCTTAGCTCCTTTATTTAATTAGTATTTGAATTGCATATCGAGTGGCTCTGTTTCTTTCTAATGAAGCCCAATGTATTTAATTCTTATTAAATATTTTAGCTAACTTGTCAGTCAAACACTTTTTAATATACGGGTGGTGACATAAAAAGGAAAGTGGATTTTACAAAGAGTTTCCAATTATGAGTAACCGGGTAGAGAGATTAAGAAGCATCTCATAAGATATGGAGTGTCTAATGTTTCGTTTTGTTTTTCCTAAAAGGAGACTGAATATAGAACCACCTTCATTTTCTCTTCCTGCAGGCCTGCTGCCTGTGACTGATAGCTATTAAATGAGGTTTTACCTCTCGAGTTTGGTCCAGATTAAATACATGTATAGCACAGCAAGCCACCAAGAGACAGAGGGACAAATGGCGATTACTTTGTCTATTTTGGTGTTCTTCATAGTTAACCATCACTTAAACATTCATTGAAAAGGGTTTGACGAGCAAAAGGAAAAGCAATGAAATGCACTGGTAATTCAACACAGTTGAAGCTCCCCACATTTACAGATAGAAGTCTGCACACAAGCACATTTTAAAGGGGATTCTGCTTCAAGTGCAGGAGCCAGGAAGGAATCCTGTGGGACAGATGAGTGCATTGGGAGCGATCCGTAGTACCGGCCTCTTTCCTCCCCTACCCTGGGAACACATGTCAGTCACCTTCGGGAAGAGCTTCACTTCTCGACTACTCAGACAGAAGACGGAATTACATGCTCCCCAAGCAGCGCTGCCTAGGGTCATTGGCTGGAAGTGAGTAGAGTCGACGTCTGCTAATAAGAAGATTCTTTACCCACGTGAAACTGTGTTGCTTTCAGGGGGAAAAAAAAGTGAAATCATCTTTGCCCTGGCGAAGTATATTTATCTTCAGTGTTTTGTAAGGAAAGAGATGACGGCTTCTGCGCTTGGAGGTCTGAGCGGGGCTGGAGCCCTACCCATTCTCTCTCAAGAGAAGCCCTCCTCCCTCTTCCCCTAGGGAGCTACAAACTCTAGACGCAGGAATGTCATTTACCATCCTGTCCAACACAAGGGGAAAACTTCCAAACCATGATAAGGGGGAGATGAAGGTGTGCATTCCTATCATATGCATGAAAGTATGAGAGGAGCA
>NW_006195513.1:0-1414 GCF_000334495.1 Tupaia belangeri chinensis | reverse complement strand
GCGAGTCTCAGGTTTTTATTGTTTTGAAGCTCATGATCATCTCTAGTACAGAGAGCAACACAGCATGGGCAGGGACATGAGGGAACAGAGTCACACTGCAGGTGATCAGAAAGCCTGTGTTATTTCTGGACACAATTTTTACCAGGGATTTAGTTTGATAGTGAGCAGATTGCTTCTCTTTTCTATGCTTTATTTATTCACTAAATATATAAAATTAGAAGGTAGACCAGATGACCTCAAAGACTTTTCCAAGAATTTTTACTGCCAATTCTGTAGCTGCAGATGCTCTGGATGTGTGTCTACCTTCTTTCTTGATTTCCCAGTAGATCTTAGAAGTAAGCAGGAGATAGAGACAGACATTGCCTCAGCAAAATGTGTTTGGCTTGCCCTGCAATATGCTTTGTCATCCCTTGGCAATCAGATGGTTTTATTCAACAAATACGCGGTCTTTTTCATTATACCAAAATAGACTTTGACTCACCATGTTACGGGAGGAAACACTGCTCTCTACCCAACCTGTCCTGCAAATTTGTATTGATGCTCTGGTCTCTATTTCGGGTTTAATTTTCTTCTCTCACGTCTACATTTTGGTGCTAGAGGAAGAGTCACGAATTTCCTCTCTTAGCCCTTGAAAGATGGACTCACTCTGGAAGTTTTAGCCAGAGATATTTCATGATTCATCTTCTGGTCTCTTATCCCACATAGAAAAGGGCTACTTTGCTCTAGAATGTAGTTCCATTTGCTCATACCCATTTCCTGCCAAAGTAAGTATCTCCCCACAAAGAAAATAAAAGATGTTCTGAGCTGTTCATTAATTTCTGCATAGGGAATGAATGAGGAATTGATGTGAAGAATCCAGCAGTAATGAGGTGATGATCAAAATGGGATGGGATGACCCAAAAGCAATCCCTTGTGATGAACAATTAATTATTAAAAATTGGAGTTCAAGCACATTATGTTACTAAATCTATCAGCCTGAGCTTAGAGTCTCATTAAAGTTAGTGAGTTTTAAGCCAATATATGAGACATGGATGCATGTTTTCCATTTAAAGCATGTATGGATTTCTTGTGCTACAGAGAATCCAGATGTGGAAAACCGTATCTTCCTCAGATGATAAAGATATGGCCATTCAGTACATTCTTCATGGGAAATTTGAAAATATGCATGGCTGTATCTTTTCCTCTTATTTCCAGAAAGCACAAAAAATAGATCACCCAAGTTCAAGGCGGAGGCTATTAGTGATCAAGGATATGGAAATACAGAGTGGTTGTTTTTCCCCCAACATGATTTTTTCTTCGTAGCTCCTTCGACTTGCTCCCTCTGTCAGGAGAATTACCTGTTGATGATAATGTGTAACATATCTTTGACTGGACTAATATCAGTGCATTCATGCTGGGAAAGTTTATTTTGTAT
>NW_006195512.1:0-1413 GCF_000334495.1 Tupaia belangeri chinensis | reverse complement strand
GGGACTGTGGCGTGGCCATCCTCCGTGGGGCATCAATTCTTACTTTCCCTCTCTATCTCTTCAGCAAGCGCATGAGCCCTATGGCAACAAAAACAAACAAAAATCATCATCTCTCAAAAATTAAAAAACAAAAAAAAGGAGCAAAACGGGAAGGACTGCTTCATTCCCCATGGGCACGTCCCTCTCCATGGCGAGGCAGCGCTGGGCCTGACCCAGACCAGAGGGCCCAGGGCCTTCCTGATGCCAGCCGCCTGCCTGGCCCGGACACGGCACACCTGTGGCACTTGCTAAGCCCGGCCTTCGGGATGGGGCCCTGGGCCACCTGCCCGCCCTGGGGAGTGTGTTACCTGGTGATGTCGTAGACCAGGAGGGCCCCGGCTGCGCCTCTGTAGTAACTTCTTGTCACAGACCTGAAACGATGACCCTGGTGTTACTTCTGACAGCCGAGAAGACCCCCTCCCCACGAAAAAATACCCAATTCTGCTTTGTAGACCACAGTGTGGGGACAGATCCGCTTTAAAGACAGATGGCTCAAAAATACACAGATTCATGCACAAGAAGTCACTCTGTCTGAAGCTGTGTCACAGAAACAATGAGGTGGGGACGCCGGGCTGGCTGGGACAAGCAGCACATTCTCACAAACATGGAAGCAGCTCTCAGTGACGCTGCGGGCATCTCCCCAGGAGGGCGAGGCGTCTGCAGGTGGACAGGAGCCACCGCCCTGGGTAGCCTGAGGCGCCAGGAACCCGCTCCACTTCCTGCAGCTCCGTCTCCCCACTGCCCTGTGTGGTCCCCCCAACCAGGACCGGGACCCTCGCCCTGTGCCCACCCTCTGTCCCCTCCCCATTGCCAAGGGCATGTCTTCACCTGCCTCACTGAGCACCCAAGTCCACCTCGCCCGCCCTCGAAGCTTCTGCTCCTCCTGTCACACCTCCCTGCTGCATTCTCGACCGCTCCCTCTTTGCTAGATTTTCCTGTACCCCATCTTAGGAAAAGAAACTAAAACATGTGGATGACCCTTCACATATGCCGTCCCCATGCTTCTGTGCAAATTTCTGAGTCTGTTACCTGCCACCGCCGCCTCCTCACCCCCAACATGGGATCCCTCTGGGCTGCTTCCCCAAATGGCCTGTCGGGCTCTAACCTCCAGTACCCAAGTCTAGCAGGCATCTCTCATCCTCACCCCCGCCTCGCCCTGCCTCTCCTGCAGCCTCTGTGCCCTCCACCACCCCTCTCTGCCCCAGATTCCGGCCCCCTCTCCAGTCACCCCGTCCAGGCTGGGTCATCATCTCCCACCCCTGCACTACAACTCCCCAGGCTGGGCCCTGGGCTCTCCTTTGCACTAACATTTGACTCACATTTGTTTCTTTGTTCTTTCCCTGACTGCCAGAGGGCCTGAGCGCTGGCCAGAGA
>NW_006195511.1:0-1413 GCF_000334495.1 Tupaia belangeri chinensis | reverse complement strand
ACACTAGGCATGTTTTTCAACATGGCATTAGGAGTTGAATCACAGCCAGCCACATGGAATCTGGTTCCCTTGACCACTAGGCTATGGGACCAGGCCATATATTGTTGCTTCTTTAAATTTCTTTCTTTCTTTTTTTACATGAGAGAAAAAGAGAGAGAGAAACAAGCACCTTTGACAGGGTCTCACTCCATGATCCTCCCTCCCATGATCCTCCCCAAGCCTTTCCAATCAGCCATGATCATGAAAATGTATGTGTACACCCAGCATGTACAGGTCAACCCAAGAACTGAACCACAATCTCCCATATGGCTCCAGCCTCACAGAGTAGTGCACTACTATTGCACCCCTCTAACTGGGCCAATTATTTGTTTTTGATGGGCTGATGTGAGTGCAACATTTTATAAATAGGCTAATACAGTTTGGTTAAAGTTTTTCAAAAGTTGAGATATTCGCTAGCTCAGTTTTCTAACAGCTACGTTTCATTTTTAGTTTGAGCTACATTTGTGAATAGAGAATAAAATATGAATAAGAGAATGCAGTTTACCGTTTTGAAAATCCAATCAGTAATTCCACCTCCTTTTCTTTCTCCCAGTGCATGTATAGTTCTGGGCTTGGGCCTGTTTGCTCTCATATTGATTTAGCCCTCCTCATACTCTGCTCTGTGTGGAGTTTGCATCTCCAAGCACTTGTCCCAACTGGCTGCCACCTGAGCTCTGTGGATGGCAGGGCTGGTGAAAGATTAGAAGGGAGCTGGAAGAGAAAAGCCAGAGTATTTCTCCCTGTCTCTGCTTCAATTAATTGCCTCCCCTCCATCTCCTGTGTGCCTCTAAGCCTCCATGGGACACCTCTATCCTTATTCCTCTTCTTTCTTTGGTGCCCTGGTTACATGGGG
Source organism: Tupaia belangeri chinensis (assembly GCF_000334495.1). Taxonomy (NCBI): domain Eukaryota; kingdom Metazoa; phylum Chordata; class Mammalia; order Scandentia; family Tupaiidae; genus Tupaia; species Tupaia belangeri. The sequence continues at coordinate 521 of NW_006195511.1, read as the reverse complement.
CCCAGTTATATTGCTTCCTCCCTTTTTCTCCGTACAGCCTAAGATGGTATTGGCTCTCTGCTCTTGCCTATCTCTGCGTTATTTCATGCAGCAATTCACTTTTTGGGGGGAAATAAACTACCCCAAAACACAATGGCTTAAAACAGTAACCATTTATTTGGAGCTCACAATTCATAGGTTGTAACTTGGCTGGGGTCAGCTGGGCAATTCTTCTTGCTGGTTTTAGTGAGGAAAACTCTTGTGAATAGAGCCAGCTGCCAAGTCAGCAATGGATCTCACTTTCGGAGTTGGTTGGCTGCTGGCTGGGGCAATAGTGTCCATGTATTATTCATCATCTTACAGTCTAGTCTGGGCATGTTCACCTGATGGGTACTTCTTAGAAAGAGAAGGAAAATAGGAAAAAAACTATTGAGGTCAAAGCTTGGAATTTGTATTTCACTTCCTCCTAAAGGATTTCATAAGACCAGTTCAAATTCAAGAGATAAAGAAATGGATTTCTTGGGAACCAGCAGTTAGCGTAA
>NW_006195510.1:0-1411 GCF_000334495.1 Tupaia belangeri chinensis | reverse complement strand
TGTGAAGAAATGGGTATTTTACTGAAGTGTTTGGGAGATTATATTGGGTCTCTATGTGGTACAAATAGATCACATTCTCCAAGTTACTGGAAACCAAAACAGCCTTTCTAGTAAAAAAATTATTACTGAGACTCCAATGAGTCTTTGGAAAGAGATCCTTGAAATAAAGTCCAATAAGAAAAAGCTACTTTTGCTCCTCGCTCTTAGTCTTTAAACACACACGTGCATGCACTGCCAACACACGCACACACACACAAGATATTTTTAGTGACTGTGAAGATTGTAATCATGGCCCACTGTTTGTTATTGCACAGCGGCCAGAAATATGAAATGTTAAGGAAGTTTTTGATCAGAAGCTTAGAGTTTATGATATTGGAAAAACCAACAGTAAAAGCAAGCCCTCAAAGGTTGCCCCAGCTTCACAAGAAATAAACAAAAGGCACTCACTCTGAGGATTCAGAGGAGAAACATAATCAGAAAATAAACAGAAACTTTTTATCCCCAAATTGAACTAATTGAAAAACAAAACCTCTGTGACCAATTCTATATTTATATTATTGCAAATGCTTAACTTTTGTTTTATATTCAATGGCTGCTTTTTCCTAAGATATTCTTATTGTGGGCCAAATGAAATCACTACAGGTATTTAATCAGTTTGGAATGGCTTCATCGGTATATCATGCAAAACCCAAATTAAACTGTCTTTTTCAATCTTTCTGCTCTGCCTTCATTAGCACATGTTCTCCATACTGGAGGTTGCATCACGGTACAGGACGGCCATCAGAGCTCCGAGTGATGCAGCTGCAACCAGAAAGGAAGAATAAGGAAGCTGGGAAAGATACAAAGACACATTTTGCTTTTTAAATAGGTTTCCTAGATCCCCTACCTACCTGGTGGCTTCAATTTGTGACTTATTGAATGAAAAGAAGACTAGGGAAATAATCTTTTATACAGTTATCTTGTTGGAAAAGATAAAAATTGACAATGTTATTATTAAAAAGAAATAGATAACTAATATTGGTTAAGCCAGCAATCTTTGCCTTTGCATCAGTTTACAGCTGCAGTAAGAACTGTTGAAAATATCTTCATTTACTATTTTTCTAGTGCCTAACTCTCAGTAGATTCTAGAAAGTGATTATCAAACCAGAACTTAGCCATCATAACGGGCAGTCTCAATACAGCACATTATGTGTCTGGCTAATATTTTAAATGCTTTACCTATTTAATTTTCAAAAGAGTTCCATAAAAAAATTAATGTATATGAATATATATGTTTATAATTAGACATATAAATGAATATATCTATATATTCAAAAAATATATAGATATGTATATGTATATTCATTATATATAGTTATTTGAAACATTATGACACATTAATGCATAGAAAAATACATCATGACTTTTCAGA
>NW_006195509.1:0-1410 GCF_000334495.1 Tupaia belangeri chinensis | reverse complement strand
CACCACAATCCCTGTTCCTCCATTCTCCTCTGTGATTTTGAACATGTAAACACATGTGTCCAGTGTGAGTTGCAAGCCGCCAAGTCCAGAACTTGAACTGCACTTCACCACTTCACCATCTGCTGGCCCCAGTGTGTAAATTTTAAATAATTGCATTTTTTCAATTGCCAAAGGATCCAGAGAGATCACGATTTGGGGCATGGACATATGTGTGCCTGATGCATTTTTCAAGCAGCTGTGGCTGGGGTTCAAGTCACAGTTGGCTATAGGGGATTTAGTTCCCTAAACCACTAGGTCATAGGGTCAACCCATAAGTAATTACATTGTAAGATACATTTTAATTAATAGAAAACTGATTGAATACTACCTCTGTAAGTTGACTAACCCACTTAATCACTTGAGTATGCATAAGCAAGACAGCAATCTTTAAAAAACATGGACATTTCCTGCAGTCAAAGTTCCCCAAAAGGGGAATAAAAGGAAGGAACATGCATTGAATTCTTAATGTGAGATAGGCACCCTAATCTGCACATTAGTCTTAGACAGAAGAATTGATAATTTCAAGATTATTCAATTTATAAGTAGTCTAATGAGGTTTCAGATCAACCAATCTAAAATACTGTCCTTGAAATTCCAAACCTTAAAGAAGTATATCATAGCTCATATTTGGATTAAACTGAAAGTTAGATTATGCTATGGTTTGAATGTGTCTTTTCCAAATTCTTTTGAAATCTAATTGTCATTATAACAGAATTAAGAGGTAGAAGTAGACCCTAAAGAGATGATTAGGTTCCATCCACATGAATGGATTAATGTCATTATCAGGGGAATAAGTTTATTATTTTGAAAATAGGTTCCTTAAATGCAGATGAGTTTGACTCCCTTTTACCTCTCTCGTACCCTTCCATAGTCCTTCTTCCGTGGGATGACATAGCAAGAAGGCCTTTGCCAACTTTTGATCTTGGACTTCTCAGCCTTCAGACCATGAACCAATAAATTTCTGTTCACTCTAAATTACCCAGTTTCAAGTATTCAGTCTCAGCTACACAAAATGAATTAAGATATAATGCCATGTTCAGTCACTTCAGAAGTTTGGCCAACAACAGAGTTTGAGAGAGAATATAGTCCTGCCACAAAACTTCTCTCATTCAGACACCATTGCAAGTTTGGGAGGTGGCCCAGCCTGTCTGAGATTTTCAAGTTCACTAGAGGGACTCACTCAAAGCTGGTATACAAATACTTATGACTTATCAAAGGAAATGATACAGCCAAAGTAACAATTGCATAAGGCTAAGTCCAAGAAAAGTGCTAATCACAGAACTTCCATTGTCATCCCCCATTGAATCACAGAAGTACTGCTCCCTTCACTATGGTGTGTAACAAAAGATATGGAGTCCTGCCAACCAGAAA
>NW_006195508.1:0-1410 GCF_000334495.1 Tupaia belangeri chinensis | reverse complement strand
CATGTGGGAGTCCAGCACCCTTGATCACCACTCCACCTGCTGGTCCCATGTTATGGGCTTCTTGTAAATGATCTATTTTATAGATTTCTGTGTACAATTAATTGGAGTTAATATGGGGTTATTTTAATACTATCCTTATTATTTTAAGAATATTATTATAATTTTGGTAAGAATACATGGTTAGGAATGCTTCATGAGAGGAATATGTCCTTTAAGAGTATGCTTTATTTATTTTTATGTGTATGTATTATTGATTAATATTCACTGAATGAATAAATAATGAGCAAGTAAACACATAACTTTGTGGAAATTGGTTTTGAATAATGGGTTTCTATCCTAAAATATACAGGGCAATTACTATGGAAGCATATATTATAGTTTTCATAGACTTTTTTGTAGTTACTTTTTCATATTTGTTTGAATCTCTTGAATTGCTCCAGATTAAGAATTATTCGTTTTTTATTTTCAGTAGCAAGGTATTTATGTATTGAATTTCTTAATCAGCAATTGTCAGAACAAGTAATTATTTAATACAATGAACATAAGAATTTTATGAAGAATATAAATTATATATGAGTCAGTTCATTGCTTCTGTGACTAACAAGGTTAATTTAAAATCTTGATTAGTTTATAATCCGTGTTCTAAAATATCTGGTTTTATCTCTACTGGCCTGCAGGAGAGATATGCCATGCTAATACATGTGTTTACTTTGCAATTTTATGAAACTATTTAGTTATCATCTAATTGGTGATTTTGTAATCCTTGCTACTTTGCCTTAAATGATTTTGTTAAGAAAGAAATTTTAAAGTTAACAATGCTCTTCTGTTTTGTCAATTTAATTCTCAGGTTTATCACCATTGCCTAAAAAGACATGTCATTAGGCCACTATTCTTAATACATTTTGTTGGGTAAGAGATGCGTAAGAGTGTTGTTGGATAATTTTTTGGCAAACATATCCCTCCATCTCTGACAACAATCTCAAACACAGAGATGGGTTCAGTACATAGGGTTCTGCACTCATAAATGTGATTCTTCAATTCTAGCCTTACATATTTGACTGATGCTATGCCAATCATGAGGATTTTAAACATTGTATTTCAAAATAATTTCTGAACTATAGACCAACTCCAAGAATAACTCCTAAATTTTTCATCCATCCTTCACTATGATGCCCCATTTTCTGAGTACTAGAAACGTGAAAGGAGATATACGTAGACTGGGAAATGAGAGACTGAGTGGCCCATAGCTGCTCCAGCTTCTCTTCGTTTCTATGTTTGGTTGTTTGGCTCCTCCTCATACTGTTCTACCTATTTTCCTCTTAATTCAATACACATAGTAGTTATTAATATTCCCTCTCATTCAGATTATGGGTACCAACAAGGCTAGGTGGTGAGCGTGTATCATTACAA
>NW_006195507.1:0-1409 GCF_000334495.1 Tupaia belangeri chinensis | reverse complement strand
GCATTGCATGGCTAATTTGCTTGTTGGTGTACCCCCAAACTCCGAGCTGGCTGGGGTCTGCTCGTCCTTGTACCCCTAGCTTCTGGCTTTGTCTCCTGAGCACATAGACCTGTTGGGCACTGCTTGTGCACAGAATGGACAGAGGGTGACACGTGTCAGCTAGGGGCGTCGTCAGGCAGTTTTCTCCCTCGGGGACGTCCTTTCCACTAGTTTTGGCCCTGGAAGTGCTGCCGGGGTTTAGGGAAGTGCAGTGTCTTCTGTTTGGTGAAGGGAGGGCTCTGCTGCCTCCACAGGTGCTGTGAGCACCATGTTTTGCACGCGTGGAGTAAACCCACCGGGGAAGCAGGACTGAGGTAGGGCAGAGACAGTGCGTTGGGGGGATGGAGTGGCACAAGAGCAGAACACAACGCTCTGCAAAGCTGACCCACATGGGAGGGCCCGGGTTCGTGTGCAGGGACCTCCCTGGACATGCCAGTGCTCATGATGGGGAGGGGGTGGGGTGGCTCAAGTTGGGCGTGGAGAGCAGTGTGAGGAGCCTTAGGGTTGCCTGTCTTTCTGTCTCTCTAGCTCATGGAGGGAAGAAAGAAACTTAAAAAAAAAAAAAGCACACTGTGGACTTCCTTAGAGCCTCTGAATCCAGCGGAGTCTGAAGTCAGCATGCCTTTGGACGCCCCCACGGTTGCTGTGAGCTGGGGTTCTGTCACTTACCCTGCAGGTCTCCTGGTTAATACAGCGAGGCCCCTTGAGGGCAGAAGGCGGCCTGTGCTCACCTTCTCCTTGCAGCCGTCTCCGTCTCTGCAGATGGTCCATAAACGCTGGCGAGGCTGCCTTACAGACAGTGGGGCGGAGTCCTTCCACCGGAGCTCCTGCTTTAGAATAAAATCACCATGTATTTGGCTGAGATAAGAGAGGCAAGGTTGCTGAGGCCTGGCTGGGAGTGGACGTAACAGGCTGCTAGATGAGAAAGGTCGGCTCTGAGGGGCCAGTTCTGCTGTGTGACCTCTCCCAGCCACGGCTGTCTCTGCTCCTGCCTCACCGAGTGGCTGGGATGTCCAGATCACAACAATTGCTTTGGGTGGGAGGGTTTTCTGAATGCAAAACTGTAAGCAGATTACGGTTACTGCCCCTGGACTTGGCTCGGGGGAGGAGGGGCCCAGAGTGGAGAGCCATTGGAAGGGACAGCGAAGCAAAGAGGGGAGGTGACAGGGTGGAGAGGAATGCGTCCCTGTGCACCACCAAAGCTAGGCGGTGAGGGGTGAAGGACGTTTGGTTTTGTGCTGAGGGCTGGGGACCCTGGCGCCCTGGAGAGGGTTGTGGGGCTGGTCAAGGTAACAGGTGGCCGTCTCCTACCTCCATGACACGCACAAGGAGCGAGGAGAGCCAGGCAGAGAGCCACAGGGGCCAGAGTA
>NW_006195506.1:0-1409 GCF_000334495.1 Tupaia belangeri chinensis | reverse complement strand
CCAGCAATCCTTGTGAGCCTTCAGAGGAGAAGTGGCCTTCCAGCCCACATTGCCATCAAAACTGTGCCTCTCAAATGGTTGCAGAACAACATTTCCTACTCCAACTACTTTTTCTAGCCCATGAGGTGCTAAATGGCAAGAGTTATTATCTCAGTGCCTTTCCTAAGTAAGGGTTCAGTTCTTCATGAAGGTTTTCCTGTTATTTGATTTTCCATAGGCCTTTCCCTGGGGATTGAAGAAATGCCATTTGCTTCAGAGTTCAAAGGAAAATGTTTATAGTCAAATCTCATGCAGCAGATGAGAGTTTATGGTTCTGGGCCTGGTGTTATATACTTAGAGGGCCAGCCTCAGCCCTCCCTATGGCAAAGCTACTCAGTGTGTCCCCCGCACAGGACCAATGTCTGTTCACAAACTGTTTACCAGCCAACTGTGAGATAAGTACAGATATAGAAAGTAAGAATTTAGAAACTTTTATAACAATTTGATGTTATCATGGCATCCAAGAGCATGATCAGTGGGAATCTCTGTCTCCCGTATCCTGTAGCAGGTACCCGAGTGTGATAAAATAGAAATAAAGAACAAACATACACGGTGTTGCACTGCTATTGTTCTGAGAAGTCCTGCTCCACGCTGCATCTCAGAGCACTCCACAAATCCACAGGACTCTACAGAGCCATAGGAGTCTTTCTGGAACCATAAGATCCCTCAGAAAATGTCTGAGCATCTCCATAGTATGAAAGAATTCCCATAGAACCTCAGGAATCTTCTTAATATCTCTGGCCTTATGACTCTCTGTCTTTAGAGGTGCACTGGGTCAACTATTAAAATCCATTTTCCAGGCACCAGAGACCAGCAGCAAATGGAAATCAATTTGCTATAATTCTATAGGGAATGTTGCTGTTGCCCTTGCTGACATAGAATCCTGTTTCTAAATATAACATGTTTGGTATCTAATCCCAACACAATGATTGTTGATAAATCAGTTAGCTTTTGCTGTGTAACAAACAACCCCAAAACTAGTCTTTGGGGTGGCTGGGCTTCTTCTAACTTGCTTTCTGATCTAGGTCAGGTTTGACCGTTTTCTCCAGGGGAGACTCCCACATCCACTTACTGGGATGCCTGGGATAGTAACAATCTCTCTCAATGTTCCCACTCAATATTTGGCAGCTTGCCTGGGCTTATGTAGGTGATAGTCCCAGCAGCAAGATACCAAGCCCTAATGCGGAAGACTTTAGAGCCTCTGTTTGTGTCACATTGTTAATGTCACCTTTGCCAAAAGAGGTCCCATGGCCAGGTGCAGATCGAAAGAGTAGAGGGATAGACTACATCTGTTAGTATTATTATTTTTTATTATTTTTTGTTTTAGTTTTTGATATAAGATGCATGTGCTCATCAGAAAGAGAGAGAGA
>NW_006195505.1:0-1407 GCF_000334495.1 Tupaia belangeri chinensis | reverse complement strand
GGCACCCAACCTCAGAACGCGTTCCTCTTATCTTTTGGATCTTAAGGGCCCTTCTCAGGAGCTGCAGAGGTAGGCACAGACTAAATGAACTTCTGTTCCCACCCCATGGGGTATTCACACTGTTTAGAACTACCCAGTTGACCATGTGACCATGCGACCACATGACCGGGAGAGGGGCTAAGGCAGGGATATCCCCACTGTATAAATGAGCAACCCAAGATACAAAACAGTTCCACTAAAGTGAGCAGGCAAAGGGGTGCTGGTGAACAGAGCTGCTGTGGGGTTCAGGCACGTACTCCCTTAGGAACAGCCTGGGAGGACAGGAAATAACTCAAGCTTGTCATAGGTTCCAGGGGTGACTACAAAGGTGAGCCGAAGAGAGTCTGACGCTCCTTTACTCACCTGAGCTCCTCTGTGGGGCCAGGGTGGCGCCGGGGCACCCATCCTTGGAGGTGGTCCGCCGTTTTTCTTTAAATTCATTGTCTTAGTCTGGTAACTTACTCCCGGGACTCAAGGAGCAGCATATCAACTAATGAAGTCAACTTTTAAAAAGGATAGAAATGTCATGTCTTGCAAGTCGAGTATGGATTGGGGACAAAAGGTTTGGCCCAAGTGAAAAGGTGACCGCGTGCTAAAAATAAGCCCCAGTATAAAGTGATTCTCCAGTGCCGCCTGCTAATCGGGCTCCTGTGTGCCGGGCTCCGAGCCCCACGCAAGGTCTAATTGCCAGTCCATAGGCCGCACCTCGCGCCTCCAGCCCACAGTTACAGAAGGCAGTGATTGCAGGAAGCCCGATTGAGCCGTGGCGGTTCCCAGACCCTCAGTGCCAAGGTGACTTCTCTCTTTGTTCTTCTTGAGGCCCGGCCCTGCTAACCTCACCTCCTCCCTGGGCCTGGCTACAAGGGTCTGGAGGGCAACTTCTGTTGTAAGCTGAATAATGTTAACAGCTGGGACGTGCCGTCTGTCAGAGGTCACTGCCGTTGCGAGTTTCAGAGTGAACATTTTTAGTAGAAGGTGAGACAGGAGAACTACTGCAGGCTACGCTTTGAGGCTGCAGACTTGAAAAATCAGAGCCTTTTCAGAGCAGTGGGCTAAGGCTGCCCAGGCCCCTGCCCGACCCTCACAAACCCTTCACGCTCAGACCGAGCCCCCTGGGTGGCAAGGAGATTGGGCAGGTGGCAGGAAACAGTCAGTGGTCAGGAGACAAGAGCTGAATCCTGCTCGTCCACCAATGAACTGCGTTGTCACCTTCGGCAAGTAACTGCCCTTCTCTGGGGCTCAGCAGGTGTGGACGGGAACAGAGGTTCTCACAGACTGCGCTCTGACATTCAGAGCGGTGCTTCCGGGACTCTCTCATCTTCCTGTCTCTTCCACATTCCTTCCTAGTCCCTCCCTGCCTTTTTTTTT
>NW_006195504.1:0-1406 GCF_000334495.1 Tupaia belangeri chinensis | reverse complement strand
TTCATGGAAGAAATAAATAAGCTTTTAAAAAGAATTGGTTATAGAGGTTATATCTGCTGGATACTTTCAAATGTAATAATTATCAGTGAAGGCTAATAGGAATCTAGAAATATTCAGATAATGAGATAAGGGAATATGGATTCCAAAAATAAATGAGCAAAAACAACAAATTAATGTTATTCTATTACTTTTTTGTCTTTCAGGTAGCTCTGAAAGCATGACCACTTAATCATTTGAAAATTTTTACCTGGATTACCAGATAAACATAAGAAGCCAACCTCTATTTTATTAATCTCTAAAACTCATTTACGAGCACCAAATATATCAGTGGGCTAATAGTTAATAAATATTTTCACCACGGATAGAATAAATAACAAAACTTAACACACAGTGGAATTAATTTGCAATGATAAACATTTCAGGCATTCAGGAAGGAAATTTTTGAGTTGGAGATGAATTGCGATGAAATGGCAGGTGCTTTTTCCATCCACACATAAAACCAATCCTAGTGAGATTAATTTTTTTAAAAATCCTGCATTGTTATCCTTTCATTAATCATTAACCAAAATCTGAGTGACTAGCTGAATGAGTAATTTGGTTAGGTAAACCAGAGAGAGCAGAAGAAAATGAACATTTATTCAACACCTACTATCCACTTGGTGTATTATATATATTTTCTCTTCTAATATTCAAAATACTGTAATTAACTTCTTAGTTTTTAACTGTAAGCTGATGTTTAAAGAGGTTATATCTAACTCCTTTGGACCATGCTCTTCTATTATAATAAACATCGATATTGCCAGAATGTTAATTCAGGAGCTGGTACAGTTAGCACTCAGTAATGTGTGCACGCACATGCATACACATGGATACAGACATACTCTGCTCTGCTCAAGCCTCTGCCTTCTACAGTGTCATCCATAAGATGCTCATCAGATGTGGCCCCTCAAAGTCCTCTGACCCCTGAGGTAAATAAACTATTCTTATTAATCACCCAGTTTCAAGTATTTTGTGTTATTAGCAACAGAATGAACTAGACCATATGTCTTACATCTGAAATGTTTTTGTTCTTTACTGAAGAATAACTGCAAGACAAGAATGGCCTGTTTTATATCCTCCTAGCTCGAGTATCTAGAAGAGTACCTGGCACATAGGAAGCACTCAATAAATATTGGGCAAATGATTGAAAGAATGACACAAATCACAACCATTAAAATGGAAAAGTAGAGGAAAGTACTTGTGGGTGGGTAGTCAGAAAGGGTTCAAGGAGAGAAGATCTTAAATATGGAGATCGAAGGCTGATAGAATAAAGAGAGCCATTTCCTGGAATGAATAGTTCCATTTATGACTAATTCAAGGAGTTTCAAGAAGTTCTTCTTGGGACCAGCAAATGGCATAATGATTAT
>NW_006195503.1:0-1406 GCF_000334495.1 Tupaia belangeri chinensis | reverse complement strand
TGTGAAACATAGAGATTCTTGACTCTGTGCACAAAGCCAAACCCAGACCACCTGCACACATGTGCCTGGCATGTGAGGCATGTCTCTGGACACTAAAGCAGATTCTTCCTATGTAGGTCATGTTCACAGAATGTCACACTATCTGTCCCAGAAATATTTGAGCATTAGTGCTCCCTTGATTGTCTTGAGTCTCTATTACACTGTGGAATGAGTTAAATTTACTCACTACTGTGTAGTATATTAGTTCTCCAGCTCCATGGTGTGTCTTATAGATAGGGCCATGTATAATGCATCCTCAATGTAGCAAAGATACATTGTACGTATTCATCATGACCTAATGATATACCTGTGAGACTTTTATGGTAAAACCAAGTGTTCTAGCACACTGCTCTCAGGTGTCCACTTTGGGACTTACTGCATGGTAATTGCTGAAAACACTGGAGTAGTCAGCAATCAAGTGCTTAGCTACATATTACCATTGGGAGCAAATGGACCTGTTCATATTCCTTTCTAGCTGACATATCTTTGGATATTTAATAGATATATCAAATCTAACATATCCAAAATGGTCTCTAGATATTCCTACTCATTTCTGCTTTTCTCAGAGACTTTTATATCTCTATAAATCACAACTCTGGTTCAGGTCAAAAAGCTTGGAATAATTTTTGATAACCCTTTATATCTATCTTTATATTAGATATCCCATATCTAACATACCCAAAAATTCTGCCTAACTATACTCTTTAAAATATAACTATACATTAATCCATTTGCTGCTTCCTTCTCCCAACTAGCTGTTCTGTCTCATATGGAGTATTGGAACAGGTCTTCAGTGAATCCCATTTCTGCTGTGCCCACCACTGATCTGTTCTTCACAAGGCAGCAGTGTTATCAGCTTTAAATATTGATCATTTGCCTCTCAGTTCACATGCTCTAACAACTAGCTGACTCACTCCAAGTGAAGTGCTCCTGATGACCTACCCCATATTACACGATTTGCTTTCATTATTTTTCCTCTTGCATCTCCTCCACCTGCTGCTTCTGCCGTCAGCCCTCCTTTGTCACAGTCACACTAGCTGCCCTGTTCTTTGATTAGACAGGTCATGCTCTTTTCTGAAATTATGTGCTTACAGGCCTTCTTCCTGGGCTCTTCTTCTTCTGGATAACAACACAATGTGCATCTACATTTCAAATGTTTCAGGAAGGTTTTTACTCAAATGTTATTTTCTCAGGACTGCCTTCTTGATTTTGTGCCTATCTAAAATTTCATCTTGATCTATCCCCTTATTCCATTTTCTCTCTCTTTTTTACACTTAATTACTGTATATCTTTATAGCATACAAATGAACTTTCCCATCATGAATACTCTGCATTCTAGTCTACTCAAAGATATTACCATACACATT
>NW_006195502.1:0-1405 GCF_000334495.1 Tupaia belangeri chinensis | reverse complement strand
GAACATGCAGCCCACCATGAAGGCGTTCACCATGGAGCCCGCTGGACACGGAGGGCCTACTGTAGTGAGTGTTACGCGTTTATGTGTCTTTCTCCCCCAGGGAAAGATGGGCAGAGATCTATTCGCGTCTGTACCCACTCTTATTTAGCACATTGTCTAGGACATGGATTCCCTAAAAGTTTGTTCAGTTAATAGTTAGTAATCCCTAACCTAGGCTCTCCTCTCTGTTGGACATTTGGGTCATTTCTATGCTTTTTGATATAACAAAATACACTGCCAAGCCCTCCTGTTTTGATCCGCATATCCTATGGAGGCAGGAAGGGATGTTTGCGTAGGCCCACAGTCTGGGGTAGGTAGAATGACTAGGGTTTAGAGAAGCCAAGGGACTTATGTGGGTCCCACCATAAAGCAGTGACAAAGATTAGAGCCTCTGACCCTGCTTCCTTTTTCAGGTGGGTCTCTCTTCCCTCTGCTATCTCCTTCTGGATCTGTGGCCTCTCCAAAACTGGGACCATGACAGTGGCCTGACCTGAGAGCCACACTAGCACCCAGAGGCTCCTGTTGGAGCTGGTGAGCTGCCAGCTACCAGATGGCCCTCTGAAGCCCCTGGGAACCAAACACCTTATTCCCAACACACCAAGGCTTGTATTTCCTCAGAGCAGGGAGCTTCTTAGGAAAGAGCCAGCATATCTGCTTCTTCCCCCTTTTTTTTCCTATGAGGGGGTGAGGAGGCAAGCTCTCAGTTGTCCAGGAGGAGGGACGTTGGCTAAAAATAGCTATGGCGTGTAGATCAGCCTCTAGTGGTACCCAGGACTGGTGAGGGGAGGGGATGCTGTGGAGCTGTCGCCAGACTGGTTGCTGTGGCAACAAGAGAGGAGCAGGGGAGCCTGGGAAATGGGGATGACACAGATAGCAAGTCCGAGTCAGAGCTGCCGCTACATTTAGGAGAAGCAGCGGTGACTGCAGCTCCACCTCCAGGGGGGTCCGTGGGGGGGTGGTGTCAGGGGAATGGACGTCACCCCCCTGGGGTCTCTGCTGCCGGCTACTCTCCTCTCCACGCACTGTGAGTTGAGTGGGGGACTTGGGGTTTGGGCCCCTATTTCCAAGGCAAGTGTGGGTTTGGGAAGAGCTGGTTCCTAAGGGAATTTTCACCAGATCTCCTTCCAAAACATAAGCCCCCTCACTGCCCAGCACTCTTTAAGGAGAGGAAGAGGGGTCCAGGAAAATGTGGGACTGGGCTCTTTGGAAAGGGGTCATGGCATGCACAAGAAACGAGAAGGAATAGGTTGGAGGAACTGAAGTTATTGGAGGGAAGATGCAAAAATCAAGTCCTTGATCTTGGGATGGGGGCAGCAGTTCCACAGCGCTCCTTCTCTATGGGAAACACACACACACACACACACAC
>NW_006195501.1:0-1404 GCF_000334495.1 Tupaia belangeri chinensis | reverse complement strand
CATTCCTGGGAGCCCGTCCCTGGAGATCCCCACCCAATAGGCCTGCCTGCACACTCCCTGTCTGCGTTTCTGGTGGGCACATCGGAAGGACGTCCCATACCACACTGAGAAATGCGACCTGGAAAGCCAGGCCGTGAAAACAGGAGCTGACTGAAGAGCAAGGCAGGTCCCGAGGCCAGAGTCGTGGGCAGCGATGGCCCAGAGGCGGGGAACGCCGGGGCGCTGGGCTGAAGCTGCAGGCAGGAGTGGAAGCCGTCCGGCTGAGGAAGGGAAAAGGCCCAGGGAACGAGGAGAGGTTCCTGCCAGGCAGTGCTTCTCCCTCTTCTTACCCGGGGCATCTCTCTCCCTTCTCAAATCAGCCCAGACTTTTGCCAGCGGTGGTGGGGAGCCATTCTCTTTTCAAACTCTCTGGGATGGGCACTGGCTCTAGAAAACTCTCTGAAAAAGTACCAAGTGGAGCAAAGAAGAATAAAGAGGGTGTCCCCCAGACTGGGCCTTGCGAGGCTCGCTGCTGGGTGCACCCTCCATTCACCAGGAGCCCACAGTCTGCTCTGCAAATGTCTCAGCTCTGAGTAAAGAGACTTCTGGAATTCACTTAAAGGAAAAAAGTAGAGCCCTAATAAAAATCAACGATTTCCAGCCTAGCTGACCATCAGGATCATCTGGAGAATATTACAATCCTTTCCCAAATATATTCATTCAGGAGGTCTGGGCAGAAGTTATAAATCTGTGTTTTCAACTAGTGTCCCTGTTAATTCTTATGTTCAGCCCAAATTGGAAACTGCTGGACTAAGACATATCAGAAAGTCAACAAATGCCTGAACACCATCTTTGGCTTATCAAGAGTGTATAGCCTGAATATTCTAATAATGAATCCTAGGCTGATTAACCGTGACAGCCAAGCGTTTTTCCATGAGTGTTTAAATGTTGCTCGGTGGTTTCCTGCACCATTCATACTTCAAGCGAAGAGTTTATCCAGAACCCATCAACCATCATTACGTCGGTCGGGGGACCGTGGCTTCGTGGCTCCTGGGGTCGTACCTAATGATCTGTGGAAACAACTGGAGTGTGACTAACATTCCAGCATCCAACAATGCTTTCAGGAGAAGAAAGGCGAAGTCCTGCCTAGGCATACAGGATCTAGAGGGAGAGTGCTGGGATCCCCAAGGCCCAGTCAAAGCATCATCTTTAGCAAAATGCCAAGTTGTTAAACGTCGATTTCTGTCCTTGGGATAGTGCAGTCTTCGTTGGGAAGGGGAATTGAGCGTAGCGACCTAGTGTAATTATGGTGGGCTACGACCCTCCCGTGAGCAGCAGTGGTGAGGCTCACACTGAACAAAGACCGCCAGTTATTTATCATGTCCTCGATTAAGGGGAGACGGTAAAGCAGATGGAGAGAGAGAG
>NW_006195500.1:0-1404 GCF_000334495.1 Tupaia belangeri chinensis | reverse complement strand
CTGGTCCCCTGGAAGTGCTGTCTGCAGCCGCGCCGAGACGGGGAAGGGCTTCTCACACGTGCTCTACCAACACAAAGCGCTTACTTTGTGCAGGTGCGATCTTGGGATGCACAGAGAAAGGAGACCCAGTTCTAGCCCTCAGGGGACCGGCAGAGTGGGCAATTTTGATGTCACAACTTTGATGTCAAGAACGACAGGACAGAGGCTCCCCTGCAGCACAGCAGACGCGGCGAGGGGTCGCACTGTGAAGAACCGGTGGCAGTGGGTCAGGGCGCAGCGGCCGAGGCCCGGCTCTGTGCCGAGCACCTGCGCTGTCCTGAGCCACTCCCGTATGCCTCTGCACGCGGGGAGGACCTCAGCAAAGGCAGCCGAGGCCAGTGCATGCCTCTTAAGTGGCTTTAAAATGCCACAGGTAGGATGTGGTGGCAGTTAGGGAAGAGGCGCTATGTACAGGGAGTCCTCGCATCAGTGTTGCTGGTTTATGTTGTTCCAAACAGATTTCAGTGAAGGGGGACGGGGCTCTGGCCAAGCTCCTACTCTTACCAGGGTCTTGGGAAACAGGAGGTGGGGACAAGTCAGGCTTGTCTGGCCTCCCTGCCCTCCCTGTGTGTCAGAGGGGACCCCACCTCCCAGGTCCGCTGCCCCTCCTCCAGCAGCCTCTGTGGCCCTCACTCTGAGTCTCATTGGTCAAAACGCATTCCTTCGACAGCTCGTCGCTTCTGGGAGCCGGACTCTGAGCTCCACGTTACCCTCAGGGCTTTTCTCATGGGCCGATTTCCGAGCAGAAACCTTCATAAACTCAAGGTTTCCCTGTAAGCTTAGTTACTAGTGTCAGATTTCAAAATAGGGACAGCGTCCCTGCATACATATGGAATTTAGGTTGACGCACGCTCAGCCAATAGGCAAAGAGTGACGACCAGAAACTGAATCCTTCTAGCCAGGCTCTCTCTCTCTATGGATGTTTGGTGTCCACAAAACGCAACCGTGTAAACGAAACAAGTGATCTTCGTTACAACTGTGAGTCATGTTCTGTATTTTTAAAGAAAAATGAATATTTAGAGGTTTTTGTTTTCTTCTTTTTTCTTAAGTCTCTTTACCTCTGAGGGAGAGGGGTACAGCCCTGAACCCACGACCTGCCCATGAATGTGTGGTTGCATAACTGCACCAGCACCTGGCCCCTACGGGGTGTCTTTTCTAATGAAGGTGATTCAACCCTAAACATCAGCACGATGACTAAAACTGCGGCCAGTCTGCTGCTCATAAAAAGATGGAAAGCCTAAGGGTCACGCTAAGATGATGTCAGGAAATAGAGAAGTCGCAGGGCAGGACCGGAAGGTCAGACCCAGTCAGGGTTCAGATGAGGCTGACTCTGGGCCATCTGCCCACCTGCTGGCTACTGCACAC
>NW_006195499.1:0-1404 GCF_000334495.1 Tupaia belangeri chinensis | reverse complement strand
TTTGTTGTATCAACCCAGGGACACATTTAAAGTAAATTCAAGGCTCTTTTCTGGCTGCAAAAAATGACTTCTATGTGGAAAAGAAATATGGTATTGCTTAGCCATGACAGAATATTGCTTTTTCTCATAACCTGACATGAGACAGAAACATCCAATGAAAAAGCCAGCGGGGATTGAAATGTCCATTATAAAATAATTATTAATCACTGCAGGTCCAGCCTGTTCCCAGGGAAGGATTTGCTTGGATGTCCTGGGCCTCCAAGACAGGCTCACAGAATCCAGGCTCTCTCTCTGGCGGATGCTAGTGCTCTGTCTCCGGGGAAAGAAGTTTGATACTAGAAAGAACATTCATTAGTTTTGCCCTGGAGCACCTGCAACTGCCTACAAAGAGCAAAGTGAGGAATGAAGGGCAGTAAGAAATAATTTATTGGGTCTTTTCCCTGATGGTTTGTCCATTTAGAAATGGGTAGATTCAGAGAAGTGGTTTTTTTATCTGATCCCTAAACATGAACAGGCAACCAACCTTGATCACCACGTATTGGTCAGCCCCTTTTTGCAAGGAGTGAGGGGGCATAAGCTGTCTTGGACCAGTGCAAATGCAGGACCATGTCTCCACAGGCCTCCTACAACCAGGGGGAGCTGGGGGTTTGGGTGAATCCATCGGGGAGGAAAAATGTTACTCTCCACCTCCCTCTAACCATGCAGTTTTCCAAGTCTATGACTAACTCTGGAATCTGCTGTAGCACATTTGCTCATTCACTCAGTCGATACTTACAGAGCACTTAGAATGTGCCAGGAACAGGCTGGGCAGAGAGGATTCAGAAGTGAACAAGGTGGCATGATTCCTTTTCTCAAAGAGTTCACCCTAACATGAGATTTCACAGTCTCAGCACATTGACCTTGCAGGCCAGATCATTCTGTGTTGCAGGGTGCCCAGTGCATCATAAGGTGTTTAGCAGCTTCCCTGGCCTCTGAACACTACATGCCAGCACACACTCCCCCCAATAATGACAACAATGTCTCCAAACATTTCCAAGTGTCCTCCGGAGGTCCCCCCACCCTCTCTCCACCTCCCTCAGCTGAAAACCTCTATTCTAATGGGAAAGGCACCACAGTGGAAAGGAGGCGAGCATTGGAGCTAAATGGTCTTTGAGTTCTTGCTTCCACCTTATTAGTTGAGTGATCTTGGGGGTAATTACTTACATCTCTCAGCCATAATCTCTTTATTTACAAATTATGGGTAGTAATCATAGTTTTACAAGGCTGTTGGGAGAACTAAAGATTGGATGTGTGAATGGCCACAGCAGACAATGTCAACACCCAACCAAGAACAATCCTCCTTGCCTTAATTCTTCTTCCTAATGAAATCCCAGTTCTGGGACTAGCAGGTGGCATAGTGGCTAA
>NW_006195498.1:0-1404 GCF_000334495.1 Tupaia belangeri chinensis | reverse complement strand
CATTATGCTAACTGTTGGCCCCTTTTTTCTGTTTTATAATGCAAAATTGCACCATGACTTTTCAGACTTCCCAATAATAAAAACATAATCATAATAATAATAGACAAGCTGATAGTAATTGAGAGCTTAGTATGCATCAGGCACCATTCAAAGCACTTTCACCTTATTTCCACAATGAATTCTTAAAGCACCTCAAAATCTTAAGGTATGCACAGAGAATTTGAGTATTTGCCCAATGTAGGACTTTTCTTATGTGACAGAGCCATAGTTTGAACTGAGGTCTGTTCAGTCAGGTGGAGGCTGGGCTGACTGCTGAAAAAAAGATAGTTTGACTGGGTGGGTAAGTACATGTTAAAAATAGCATTCTAGAAAAGCAGATGGAAATTGCCAAGCACTATTACAACTTGTAACTAGGTGACAGCTTTGGTCTTGTGATTTCTTTCCTCTACATTCTTGAGTATAGGGTTGCAGTTTCAATGGTGCCTTAAAGTGTGTGCAGTAAAACACAGCTGGTAACTTACTTTAACTGTAATTATTGGCCTCTTACCAGTATTTAAAGATGCATTGCATGGATCAGTGCTTTGAACTTTGCTTTTTGGTTTTTATCAACAGTGTACCATTACTTTCCTAAAGACCTTTTCTTCACCTTTATTTAGATCTTGCAGTGGTCTATAATTATATGAAACTAAAAATTCTCTATGGATTGATTTCCATAAATTACAAATATGTCATGCGTTATGTTACTAGACAAAAGGTCAGCAAACCAATTTGTTACACCAGTAGCACATTTACTAGAGCTGGAACAATGATCCATTTGTTGAAACCCTCTGGTTTTAACTCTTTAGCCCAGATTTCAACTGAAACACAAATTATATGTGAAATAGGATTTAAATCACTTGTTACTCATAATAGTTAGAATATAGCAGTTTAGGTTAGGCATTTGTACATTGGTATTTGCCTATAACACATCTATTTTCAATTCAATTTTCTATGATAAAGAATAGGTACATGGAATTTTGCACCATCCTAAATGCAACAATTCCGAATTAATTCCACTGTCTATATAAAAAATAATTCTACCACATTAAATTATAGGCTTAGTGAAAGGAATACTAATAGTTTAATTTTATTTCTAAAATAATAAAATATTACACATTATGCAACTTGAAAATTAAGTTGGATTCATTCTCTCAGTATCTTAAGTGGTCCTTAGTAATCAATTAAAAAATGAATCCAATAAATGGGACTTAAGCAGCATAAATTAAATAATTATGTTGCAAAGGAGAACTTACTTTCTTCTCGCAGCAGCTTGATTGGAACAATATTCATCACATGATTCTCATATTACGTTGTTCTACAACTATGAATTCAAAGATTTTGATCCTTCCCTTAAAATGTGTTTTT
>NW_006195497.1:0-1403 GCF_000334495.1 Tupaia belangeri chinensis | reverse complement strand
AATAAATTAAATTAAATAATTATTAAAAATAATTAAAGAAGAAAAATCAGGAAGAAATATATAAAAGATAGCAAAATTTAATTAGATTTTGTTCAAAATCATCATAATTGACAATTGAGCAATGAGATGAATGTGTAACATTGTTCTCTAAATATGGATTATAAAAAAATTTAAGTTTGAGTTATTGGTGGGATCTGAAGTTTTTCTGCTTGGAGATATTCAGAAAGAGACTAGAAGAATATTTTCATGAAGTATTTTATATGTTTACCTGCCTAAAGGCAGGCACTTTAAATAGTAGATTTTTCAAAGGCCTTATAGATTTGTTATCTTATAATTCTATAATTTCATGGTAATTTAAACAATTTTATAATGTCAATATTCTCCATTTATGTGAACATGCATCAACTCCTGTATCTTATTTCATTTATAATACAAGAGCTTGAAAAGCACCTTCAGACAGTAACTTGTACATGATCTGATATATTTTCATGGTTTTGTAAGCATGAAAGATTTAAAGGAACTGTACTCAGGACTGCATTATTTATAAAGAGAAGGTATGAAACAGCATGTCATAAAAAAATTAAAACAGAAAAGCAGTAGAATGCTTGTAAAAACCTCTATTGTTTACTGTGCTTTCAGATCAAACACAATTCTAAACTTTGAGGATAGTGGTGGAAGATTATGAACCTCTTCCAGCAACCATTAAGAAAATTTCTTTCTACCGCAATTAATGAGATTGCTTGATATATCCAGAGACTGCTTCATTTCCATTTAGGAGTATATCGAGGGCATGGCAAAGTAAACATCTATTGGCTGGTGTATTATGGCTTAGACTTTTTCTTTTGTTTCTCGTCAGAAACAAACTATGAAACAAAAAGAACTTCAACATTTACTGTAATATTAAACTATGTGTGTCTGCATTTTCTTATCTGTGAAGTAAGGAGTAATAATAGAACCTACCTCATACGGTTTTAGAGAGAATTTTATGAGTGAACCTATTTGAAAACTCATAAGTACTTATTTATATTAATGATTATTACTATAAAGACTTTAACTGATTGCTGCTTAATTAATGCATCAAATTAAGGTTCTTCACTTCCTACTTAAAGCATAGTGATAGATACTATCAGTATATTGAAACAATTTAATACACCAAAGTGAGTCAAAGTACATGTGACCAGAGGCTCCCTTTATGTTCATTCACACTCATGAATATGCACACACACATACACATAATTTTTCCTTTTTAAAAATACATCAAGAATTCAGTTCTCTTTATTTCATTGTGTGATTGTGCCATGCTATTTGTCCATTCACCTGCTGAGTGGCGTGTAGGTTGCTTTTAATTTTTGGCTATTGCAAATAAAGCTGCTACAAACATTCGTGTACAGATGTTTGCAATG
>NW_006195496.1:0-1402 GCF_000334495.1 Tupaia belangeri chinensis | reverse complement strand
ATTACCTTAATAGGACCCTCTTCCTTTGAGGAGGATCCTCAGTGGGGTCCCACTTTGGGGATTCCAGTCTGACTGTGCTACTGCTGCACAGATTTGCGCTAGTGGCATTTTCTGCCCCTTTACCTTTACACAGTGGCAGGTTAATTCCTATAATTGTTCAGTTATTTGCTCTAGACGACAATTAAGTAGGTGTCTTGCTGGAGCTCTTCCCTTGGGCGTTGTGCCTCTGCACAGGTGGCTAATCCTTGCCCTGTGGCTTAGCAGAGCACAGAGTGGCCACCGAACACAGTGACGACAGCTTTGGCTTTCTTTTCTTTCTGCAGGTTCTCCTTCTCATCAACTGCCCTTAGAAGATCTAGTAGTCCTATAGGCATTGGGGTGGGGGGGTAATCCTGATACTCACGCAGTGGTTCCCACTGTCTAAAAGACTGGTTACCTCATACCACATTGAGGAGGGTGCCCACCCTGGTAGGTTCCCCAGCAATATCCCCTTTTCCTCAGTCTCTCCTGTGGTGACTACAGTGGGGTGCTCTTTGCAATACTGCTGGCTACCTCAAATGTTTCAGGCAGTCTCCAAATCTAGGAGTGCATACTCAGGATGTTTACCAGTTCCCAAGAACACTTGGAAGTCCAGCAGAGAAAGACATGAGTCTACTTACTAAGGAAGCTCCGCCATGGCCAAGTGGAGAAAGGTCCATTCTGTCAGTGAATACAGCTCAGGTTTTATATGCCAAGAATAAAGCATGCATAAATTAAGTAAAGATATCCATTGTTTAAACACCACATCAGCTTATCAACTAATGGAAGCAGAAGGGGTGTGTCTGGGTTTAGTGCCCCTAGTCTTGTGATGGTAACTGTGGGAGGGGTGTGAGGCATATCTCTGGAACAGCCCCAACTACAGGCCGGTTCCATGAGGGGCTCGTGAGGTTCAGTTGGGCCAGGAGCCAGATCTCAGAGGAGTAGAGTGAAGGGGAGAGAAGAGTGCAATGTATGGAGTTTACCCTCAACACCTGGTAAAAAATTATGTAAATAAGTTCCAGTACTGTAGAGAAGCATGATATCAAGCTATAGCCTAGGCAGTGGTGACACAAAAGGATAAAGAAATTATTTCTGCTTGAGCTCATCGGAAAAGGTTCTGAAGTGGATAAAATCTGGATAAGATGATACTATTACACCCATTTTACATATAAGCAAACCGAGGCAAATCAAGAAATAACAGCCAAAAATCAGTAACAGAGCAAAAGTTTGTGCCAGGTAGTCTGTCTCCTTCCAAATCCACATTCCTGACCACCACTCTTTACTAGACATTAATCATTGATTATGGGTGGAATAGAGAAGGGGTTCATTAAAATTAGTAAGTATATTCCCCATTTATTATTTTTTTTGAAGAGTTTTTTTTTTT
>NW_006195495.1:0-1401 GCF_000334495.1 Tupaia belangeri chinensis | reverse complement strand
TGTTTCAAGCTGCCAGGGCCAGGATTTGAACATATGGTTGGCCAGATGGGCTCCAACTCCCTTAATCACTGGACCACCAGACAGCCTGTATACCTCTCTTTATTTGGGAGAAAAACATTTGTTGAAAGACCATCCCCCTTCCCATCAGATTTCCCCTGCAGGATATTGGCCATGACTGGCTGTTACGTGTGGCTTAGCTGCAGAGGGAGCCAGAAAGGTGAGGGTCCAGCACCTTCAGTCTGTCGATATAAGCAAGAAAGAAGAGAGCTGGTATAGCCACTGCAGAGGCAGCCACAAGTGTCACCCGAAGTGAGTAGACTGTGTGACACGGCAGCCAACACCACTTCTCTGAGTCCCGGTCTCATCATCAGAATGTGGGTAACTGGCTCTACTTTGGCGAGTGCTTATACCAATTTAAGATGCTGGTCATGAGAGTGCCCAGTGAAGAGCAGACACTCTTCATGTGCTCATTTGCTTTCTTCACCTCCAGTCATCGGGGCCCTATTTGAAATACTAAAGAAAGGCCCTTTGGACTGAGGGTTGCCATGACACCACACTCTCTCCTTTGGCCCTGCGGTCCCTGGGCTTCATTCATACACAGGGCAGGTCACCTTTTCAAACATCAGACCCTTTATGTTGCCATCATGTGGTTTCCAGCAACTTTCATCAGGCCAGACTATTCAAAGCTCACCCAGAACCAATTCTATTTATAACGCCCTATTTCCCAAGTTTGTGGCTTCATTATCATAACTGTTAGTGTCCACACAGCCATCTCTATGGTTAACAAATTCGTCAGAACCCCCCTGCTTTTAAAATCTACAGTGCAGACGTAGTCAGCTAGAACCAGGGTTGCTGTTCTGACCATAGTCAGGAACCTCAGTTTCAAAGCCTTCACTGGTTCTCTACTGCCTTAGGGAAGAGACCCAATGACCCCGTCTAGGACCCCTGAGTGTTCTCCAGACCCACCTCCCATTTACTTTCTCTTGATCTCCTGCCATGCTCCCTCTTGCCACAAGACCTTTGCACCTGCAATTTCCTCTGCCAGACATGCCCTTCCCACCCCTCTGTTGTCTAGACCCATGTAGGCATCCTCCCATTCTCACCCCAAGTGTCCCTTCCTCAGGGAAGTCCTTCCTGACCTCTCAGAGGAGAGGAAATCCAACTTGCGTAAGCTCCAGTCCCTGCAAACCTCTCCTCTGCCTTTGTGTCACGTATCCCCTTTTTTGTATGTCATGTGATTCCCTGATGAGTGTCTTCCTCCCCCACTATTAGCTAGGCAAGAAGCTGGCCATTTTCCCATACCATTGCATCATCCTGAAGAGGAGAGGTCACGTTGCCTAAGAGTGTAACCATGATAAAACAAACAAAAACTGTATTGAAATATTGTCTCCTCTTTTTTTT
>NW_006195494.1:0-1401 GCF_000334495.1 Tupaia belangeri chinensis | reverse complement strand
CATTACGCTAACTGCTGGTCCCTGCCCTCACGTCCCTTACATGGTCACCCTCTGGTCCCACTGGCTCATCTTGCCCTGGGAACATGTGGAGGAGCTTCTTGGTGACTCCTGAGCCCAGACCCCCAGTCGAAGGGATTTTTCAGGCCCTAACGGTTCCCTGCTCCCCACTTGCCAGTGAACCTTTCCCTGGCTGAGGTTTTCTCCCCCTATCTTCCAGGCTTCTCTTTCTCCCCAGAGAACGCACATTCACAGAGGTGCTGAGCGTGTGCATGTTCCAGACGGACGGGCTGACCGGAAGCATCGCTGCTGCAGAACACGGGCCGCTGTGTTCTTCCTCAGGCCACCCCTCGCCTTTCTCCTAGACGTCGTGTGGAACAACCACCTCGCTGACCCTGTACCTTTCCGTGCTCACAACAGTAGGCCCTCTAGGACATTCGCAGTTTGTAGTCTTCCATATACTGAGTCATCGCCTGAGCGGTGAGTCCCCGAGGGAGAATTACTGGGCTATAGGGCAGGCCTTAAATATTTCATAAAACACAATGCACTCACATGTTTTATTAGGAAAGTGAAATGGTGCAGCCGCCACGGAAAACGGTTTGGTGAGTTCTTATAAACTGAAATGTGACCACCACACACCTTAGCAATCGCACTCCCAGGCATTTGTCCCAGAAAGATGAAAATGCAGAATCCCATGGAACCCCGCGTGTCAGTGTTCCAAGCAGCTTCATTCGTAACGGGCCTGGCGCGGAAGCAGCCTGCGTGTCCCTTAACGGACGGAGGTTTAAACAAGCCAGGACAGCCAGACCACAGACATCGCTCAGCGGTGGGGTGGAGCGAGCTCTCGACGCACTCACACGCTCAGAAGGACCTTGAGAAAATCAGGTTGTGTGAAAGAGCCCATCCCGAAAGACCACGAAATACATTTTCATTAAGTTTTAGGATGCTGTCCGTGGCGACATTCAGAAGCGGAGGACTAAGCAGTGGTCAGCAGGGATGAGGAGCTGGGGCGGAGGTCGGCGTGGCCATGAAAGTGAGTCAGGCCGGTGTGAGGCCGGGCAGGACCGCAGCCAACTCGAACGTAAGCTGGGTCTCTACCAGGGACCCTCTGACCGAGTGCCGAGTCATGGGGGGTCTGTTAGAGGGGTGGCCAGGTGAGCAGGCAGGCGTGGGGCTCCAAAATCAGGGTCTCACTCAGGGGAAGCCGTCGGCTCTGACGGACGGGGAGTGCGTGTACCGTGTCCACAAATACTGAGAATGGGTCGAGCTTGGGGGACGGTTGGGCGGTGGCTGCTGCCTGTCTCCCTGTGGCCAGTCACAGAATACTGTCCCTCCTCCAGCCTCCGCCTCCAGTTCTCGACCGCGGGAAGCAGCAGCTGGACTTAGCTGGCGGCAGCAGGAGGA
>NW_006195493.1:0-1400 GCF_000334495.1 Tupaia belangeri chinensis | reverse complement strand
TCTCAAAATTGTCTTACTAGGTGATATAGGAGTCAACAGACCTAAAATCTTCTGTCCCTAAAACCATCTAAATGGCTATCTACAAAAGCAACCCACAAGGACTTGATCTTACCTGCCATGGGGCAGAATCCAAACTTCTGGTCAGCGTCATAGTTCGGTGTGGTTCCACACCATTTCATGTTATCTCTCCTGCCCTCGGAAGTACAATCGGTGTAATTGTGGTTGTTGTACAGGAAGGGGAAGTGGCACAAGGCACCATTGGAATTTCCACCTCGAGTTTGAACCAGAACTGCTCAGAACAATACACAAATTGGAAGAAAAAGATTTACAACTGAGTTTGCCAAGGTACACAGTGGCATTACTACAGAAAGGTTCCAAAAGTCAGGTTTGTGCAGCTAATTCAGAGTGCCTAGCTCAGAATAAGAATGTCTGATGATATAGTTCTAAGCTTCTTAATGTATTCACCTTCACCTTCAAAATAAATTTAAATCCCATTTCAGTCTCATTTTCCCAGCACCCCCCAAATCAAATGACAGCTTTAAATAAAACAGTTTTATCTAGAAGATATACAAAGGCATTCAAATATCAATCCTGTGTATTATTCAGCTCTATGGGCTCAACTCCTAACTCTAATACACAAGTATCTTTAAGCACATTATAATACCATTGTGTCAAAATAAATGAACAGGAGGATTTCTCCCTAGCAAACATTTCCCAATGTTATTAGGGAACCTGGCAGGAACTTCAAATGCTAAGTTAGCTCCATGTCTCTTGGGTCCAAACTGAACAAAAGTGATGTTTATAAGTGCAGTCTCAAATTAATAAATAGCCAGGCAGCTCACAAAAATAGGGCACAAGAGGTGAGTTTTCCTCATTGCTGTAGTTTCCCTTTGGGATACGCACCAGTGTGGTCTGTGCAGAAAGAGTATTTCTGATCTTGCTCATAATTGGAAGTCGTGCTGCACCAAAGATGTCCATCCTGCCGCCCTTCTGTGGTGCAGGAGTAGAAAGTCCTGCCGTTGTAGGTGAATGGTAAGACACATGGCTCCCCATTGGAATTGCCACCGTATGTCTGGGTTACGGCTACAAACACAACCAAAAGAAGTCTCAGTAAATACAGCTACTTCACCTCCCAGCAGCAGGTGCTTAAGTATGCCTTAGATCAGAGACTGAGCTTGTGCTCTCAAAAGAAGAAACCATTGAGTATGGGGGTTTTATATATGAAGCTCTGGTTAAAGTCAGTCGAAATGCGTTCCTCAGGAAGTCATGCCTATTGTGGCTCGCACAACACCTGTGTTCCTCTGCTGATGGCCTTTGTTACCATTTCTGCTACTATACCTCAGTTCTTCTATTTATAAAACCACAATAGGGAGTTGGCATAATGGCTATGTTGCTGGGCT
>NW_006195492.1:0-1399 GCF_000334495.1 Tupaia belangeri chinensis | reverse complement strand
ATGAAGAAGCTGCATGCACACACATACACACCCAAACACTTAACTACATCTATTGCTACTTCAGCCAGGCAAGAGCACGTACCAGGGTAATCGCAGTAGTGGATGCGTCGTTTCTCCAAGTCAGGGTTACTCCTTCTATTGTATCTGACAGGCTGGATGTTCTGCGAATTAACTGGCAGGGTGGCAGGTAAATTTGGATTGTGAATTGCCAGCTTAGAAGCAATTGTAGCAGCATAGGATGGAGGTGGGGTTAAATTCTGGAGCATCTCTGCTTGTCTATCGGGACTTCCAGGCTCTGAGCTTGGTGGTGACGGGGGAAAGTAAGTGGCCTGCTGTGGAAGAAACTGACTTGGCATTGTGTATGTGCAAGGGGGCATGGTCTGGAATTGTTTCATTGCAGTCTGCGGAACAGCAGAGGTGTGTGTGTTAAGGCCTGCCATGGCGGCTGACATAGAAACGTTAAGAGTGTCCATTACTGCTGTCTGGTTTGTAGAACTGGGCATATCTAGATCCGGTGTATTCAGGAGCTGGTACAGGTGGCCCTGCTGGGGAGGGACAGAAAGATGAAGATCTGGTGTAGGAAGTTCTTGTTTGATGAAAATATTGTTCACCTCTGGAGCTGCGGTCTGGTGTGAGCTGAATATACTGGTGAACTCGGGGAGGGCCTGGGTCGGGGCCGGAGGAGGGGCAGTCGTTTCACTCTGGTGGCTGAAAATGGTAACAGGTTCTGTCTTGATGTGTGTTACGCACGGTCTCTGGGATTTGTAGAGGCCAGTTCTCAGGTGAGTGATGTCAGGGAGGAAGACGTTCATGTTGATACTGTAAGGTAACCCTTCACTGTCAGTGAAGAACTGGTCTACGACTGAGGCACTGTCTCGTCTATACTTTTTATGCTCTGGAATTATAGGAACTGGAGGAAGCTGAGGTGTCAGATACTTCTCCATTTCACATCTTGTCTGAAAAAGAAGAAATACAAACATGCATCACCCACCGGATTCTTCATTGCCGGAGGGACAGATAAACAGTGCTTCCTGAGAGCTCACAACCAGCCCTGTGTAAAAAATATCGGGGCGTGCTCCTTTTCTAAGTGTGGCTTACAAACGTATCGAGCTTATTTTGTCAATTGTGTAATCATTGGTTCACCCAAACCTTACGAAACTACGTATAAAATCTATTTGGCAAAACTGTTCCCCCAACCAACCCCAGACAAAAAGTGAAAGAAGCAAATCAAGGAAAAAAGGAAGCAAACAGAAAACATGCTCCTCTCTGATGCAATCCTATCCCCACTCCAGAAGGAGGGTTCCCTGCTCCCTGACACCCTTTGCTCTAAAATACTGCCAAATAACCTCGGTTCTGTTCATGTCATAGAGTTAAGTATAACCTGTTAAAAAAAAAAAAA
>NW_006195491.1:0-1398 GCF_000334495.1 Tupaia belangeri chinensis | reverse complement strand
CACACACACATACACATGCACACACACACAAACAAGAAAATGGGGCTTTAGCTCCTGTTGCTTAGGAGAGGGGGCCAAACGGTAAGAGTTCTTCTAATAAGATCTGGTATAGAAACACACCTGGGAGGAGCTATGCCTCTGAGAGAACGTGAGAATGGAAAGGGGCAGTAGATCCCTCACAGTAGAGTTCTGGGAGACTTTCAATGACAACATCCATTCTCATGACCTGGTCTATGGTGAAGGCCTGTCAGAGAACAAGGCCCAGCATAATCTGATTGCAGGGCTTTCCTGTGAAAGTAAGGGTATGCTCTATAAACCTGAGGGCTAGGATGAAGCTGCGAATACAGAGCAGCAAAGAGCTGCTACGGTGGCAGAGCAGTGTCTTGAAGTTGTCAGAGATGAAGAGATCTTCAAGTCAGGTGCTGCTGTGGAGATGAACCTGAGCCAAAAAAAGAACAGATGTGGGGATGTTTCCCCACACCTGCCTCCTGTGGATAAAAAAGCCAGTGATGAGATTCCGTTGTTTAAAAGCCAGAATAACCTGAAGACAAACATATGCAAGTTGAATAATTTGAACCAGCTCCAGTGAGAGGCAACTTTCATCTCACAAGGAAACTAAGGACCTGTGCCTGCAGTCTAGTCCCCAGAAGCACCTCAGCAGAGGGAAGAGAAAGCCAAGTTCCCCACAGAACCATTGTCCCTCGCCAACCCAGCTGGCCCAGCCATCCTCCTGCAGAAATGAGGAGCTATACATGGATGAAG
Organism: Tupaia belangeri chinensis; assembly: GCF_000334495.1. Lineage (NCBI taxonomy): Eukaryota > Metazoa > Chordata > Mammalia > Scandentia > Tupaiidae > Tupaia > Tupaia belangeri. Next base: position 636 of record NW_006195491.1, on the reverse strand, counting down.
AACCCCACAGAGACAACAATGTGTGCAAGCCCTCCCTTGGAAGGTGATGAGGCTGCTATGTCGGTGGATAAAGCTGAACTGAGATGAACGTAAGAGGTCTTTTTCTACCTAAAACATCCTCCAACCTCCATCCTGATTTCAGTGCCTAGTGTTAAAGATGATAGAAGGATTCAATATGATATGAGCTGGATGGAGGAGGAAGATACAGCAAAACTGGAAGGGTGCCTCTGAAGGCAAAGGGGCGATGAAGAAAATACCACAAAAGACGAAAGTCAGGAGGGTCATGAGGAATACCTTGGTAAATATGAGAAGGTTGAACAGATGGTGAAAGATACGGAACTCAAAGCCTTTGTCACCTCCCCAAAGGAACACACAAGGTTTGTGTCACATAGAGGCCACAATGCATTTATTTTCTGATATATATACGGATGAAGTGGAACTGCGTTGTGAAGAAGACAATGATGATATGTGTGCATTAAGTATCGTCTTATGGAAACTTTAGACGGCCTGTGATTATGTATGCAGGCAAAGTTTAGAGATTGGTGAGGTGATAAAGTGGAAGCCTCGCAAGAAGTCTGATGCTTGCCAAGTCCTATGCTCACGTGTCAGAATGAGGACCAAGCTGGAGGTTATCAA
>NW_006195490.1:0-1398 GCF_000334495.1 Tupaia belangeri chinensis | reverse complement strand
GTGAGGAGGGAAACCAAAACAAAAAACAGAATGTAACTTTACTGCAAGTAAGTTTATACTTGCTGTTGGATACCTAGTCTCTTAAGTTCCTTTTGTCTTCAGATTCTTCACAAATTCCTCCTCTTGTTTTGTGGTCATTATTGTTGTTGAAACTTTCCTGTGCTTTCTCTTATTTGGGGTTTTGCTTATTATCTTATTCATGTTATTCAATGTGTTCTTCTCTCTGTTGTGTTTCTAGCATATTATGTCTCTCTTTGTGATGCTGTTAGCTATAGATAGTCATTGCCTCTGTTCTTTAATTCATTCAGATTGCAGAATGGTTCAATTCTGTCAGTCTTTGTTTAGTAGCTCAGAGAGTGCTTCTGAAAAGAAAGGCTTTCCCATATCAACTATTTAGTTATTCTGAAATATTAGTTCATCAGGGAAGTCATGATATGCTTCTGTACATTTCTATGTAAAAATGTGTCACGACTTTATCAACAACCTACTAGAAGTAATAATGCAGGGAAAGTGGTATGAATGCTTGATCTTTTGTCTCCTTTTCAGCAAATAATTTAAAACACATTAAAATAATGAAGTGGTTCACTGGCATACCTAAAAGTGACCAAGGTGGTTGTTATTGTTACCATCATCATCAATTTCTGAATTTAAACACATTTGATGTGCTTTGATCAATTGCACTTACTATCTTTATCACTGCCCAAATACCCTCCTACAAATAAAACAGTAGGGCTTACTCAGGATAGATGACTCCTGTCTGAGACCTTCTCAGATGACCTCTACTTTCTACTGTGATAACATGTTCTAGGCATATTCTTTGCATCTTGCATCTCAGCTCCAGAGCTGATCCTTTTCTCCAGAGAATGCTGGTTCTTTCTCAGAGGGAAGTGGTCATTAGAAATTACAATCCGAGCACAGAGGTAGTCATTAATACTGCCTATTGTTTCTGAATTTTCCCATTGGACAAAACTAAGATATATGCATGTACACACACACATTTAAAGATGAAATATGCCCTGTTCTCAAACTGACAATTCCAATTTAAAATCAGAACTCTTGGGATTTTAGCGTTCTTTATTTTATTATATTTTTATCTTCTTTCAACTCTGTTTTCAGAAGAAGCTGTATATTTCATGTTCTGAGTCAGCCATGTTAACAATGAGCCTAATCTTGTAGACCAGTGTGATACATAGCATGGGCACAGCTATACTCCTCATATCAGAGTACCATACTTAGGGTTTTGAAGGAATCAGGCTCAAGGCTAGCCTTACAAATCCAAACTTTGAGCCTAACAGAAAATAGTAGTCAGAGTCAGCTCCTTAACTCTGATGTAGCACAGGTAAACCTGCCAATGGTTAATATTTGATTTTAAGCTGAAGAACTTTGGACCTGCATATG
>NW_006195489.1:0-1398 GCF_000334495.1 Tupaia belangeri chinensis | reverse complement strand
CCCCAGTACTTCCCAGGGTTGGTGTGTGGGGAGGTCCCACTTCCATTCCCTCCCCCGCCCTCCCCCCCACTACCTCCCTGCACCAACTCCCCAGAGCTTACAAATTCCTTGTAGGTGTCAGCGGCCAGCTGGTGCAGGTGCTGGGCCCGCAGCACAGCGTTGGAGAACAGGCTGGACAAGGGAATGGTTGGAAAGGCGACGGCCTCCCGAGGCCAGGCCAGGCAGAGCAGAGCACAAGCCAGCAGCCAGGTGGTGCGGGACCCTACGGGGGAGGATGGGCAGGGGCAGGAGGGGCAGTGCCAGGACCAGCTCGCTCTGCCCCAGGGCCTTTCTCACCCTCCCACCCCTGCCCCTAACCCAGGGAGTGAGGGGAGTGAGAACATACCATCATGGCCAAACATCTGGCTGAAATAGCTCTGCCCACGTCAGAAACCCCCAGCCCAAGCGCTAGAGCCCTTCCCATCTGCGGGACTCCCACAGCACCATTAGAACACATTGTGCCCGGAAGGATTTTAGGGGTTCTTACCTGCAGCCATTGTAGCTGGGTGAGCTGTCTACAGGGCCCGGGGTGGTTGGGGAGCTGGGCCCAGGATCCTGCAGTTGGTTGCTGGTGGCCCCTTATTATACCCTGGCCCCCTCCCGCTCCATCTATTTTCTATACATTTATGCACGGGCTGCTGTGCTGATGGATAATTTAGACGCCGCTTTCCTGGGGTCAGTCTCTGTCCAACCGTAACCAGCCACGTGAGGGTTGTGTGCACAGGGTCTCAGCTAGAAAGATCACCCACTCCGTCCTCTTTCGGAGGAGAAGGTGGTAGAAGGGAGTACCCGAGTCCAGGTGTACAGAAGCGTGTCCTTGTCTGTCTGGGTGAAGAGGGTGCAACCTGGTCCCCAAAAGGGGGCAGTGTCAGGGGACTGCTCCTTGGGGGCTGGGCTGGCCCCTTCTCCTCTCTATCCTCCCTGTCCTCCTCCTTCCAAGGTTCTGTCCACTCATCAGTGAGAATATGTACTGGGGAAAGGCACCAAGGACAGCCCTTGAATTTCTGGGGTTCCTGGCCATGGTTCAGCCAGAATCCCCCATCCCTTTTGCTCTCTAATGCTGACCACTAGGGGGCACCAGCCACACACATTGCCCTCCCCTTTCCCTGGACTGGGGTCTCCCAGGCTCTCCCAGGCTCTCCCAGGCTCCTGAAGTAAATGACTGGAACTTGAAGTATTGCCCCTGCTCCTTGCACCTGACACAGGAATGCAGCTCGGGAAGAGGAGCTCACAGGACTGACATGAACCCCAGAGGCTTCCTCCCACTGCCTGAAACTGTGAGAGGGTTCTGAAATTGCAAAAGCCCTGGAGGGCTTGTCTCCTCCCCAGCAGTGGAAAGAACACAGGACATGGTGCTGG
>NW_006195488.1:0-1397 GCF_000334495.1 Tupaia belangeri chinensis | reverse complement strand
TTAAAAAATCAGTTTCCTATTCAAATCATAAAATACCAATTTAACTGAGTTTGAATTCTATTTTGGAACTTGATTAAAGTGATCTAGAAATGTCTCCACATTAGATTTGTCTTTAAAACCCTAAGTCAAAATCGGTCACACCTTGCTCATTTTCGTCTTCCTTTTAATATCACCAATGACTGGTACCTACTACAACATTTCTAGGTTCTTACGCATGGGCTTTAACACATGAACCAAAACGATTAGGATAGCTTACATGGTAACATTTGCATTTGACAAGTGGGGTGATTTTATTGATTTTGAACACATTCTGTTACTCAATATACAAATGCCAAATAAACACATAGACAACGCAGATGATACAATGTACAATAAAATTAGAAAAGACAGTGCCTATGCACAGATGGTCCCAGACATAAAAGAAGAGTGTTTAAATGTTGTTAGACTTCAAAAGGCATTTATCTACTTGTGAGAATAAAGAAATTGGGGATGTGCTTAGTAATGAAAACATGACTTGGGTTTGAAAAGAAAACTGTTTTCATGTAATCAAACATCTGTCAGGGACAATGCCTCCTTTACAACTAGGCAAGATAGGCCCCTATCTTGGCCCCCAGTATCAGGGAGTCCCTTGGTTAGAGTACCTTCCTTGAAATAGTCAGTGTCTGTTTCTGCCCCAGGGACCTCCCAGGAACTTCAGTGCAGTGTGAGTGTGGTACTCCATCAGAGGATTAGCAGAACTGGGCTGCACAACTGAAGCATCTATAACTGATTTTGAATGATGACCATTCAGGCTGGAGAGCAGGTGAGTTCAGGGATCTGATCAATTAATGGTCCACCACGAGTCATAGGGTTTGAGTCTCATGAGCCCCAGGTCAGTTCTCACCTGCCCGTGTTCCAACCATGGTTATACTGCTGGTCTAGAGTGCTTGCGTATACCAAGAACAGCAGCAGCCATTCTTTAATCTGTGGGCACCTTAGCCCTCAAAACGAGATACCATCCTTTCTTCTTTGCATGTGTCATGCAATAATGACAGAGTTCTCTGAAAGTGGCCATATCCAGCTCTTCCTCAGAAGACTTTCAATACCATTTTTCTCTAAAACTGATAGCTCTTCTGATAAATGTCCTCTCTTGCCTCCTACTGACATGATGTCATGTGTCCTCAGACTGTTCGTAAACTTCCCAGTCAAGGGAGATCCCTTACATGACTGGAACCACTCTTCTCTCTCTATGCAAGGGCCCCTCACTTCCTCTACCCTGCTGACAGTGTGTAGTAAGCAGGAGTATTGTCTACATATAATCAGATCACATTTTAGGAATGCAGTGATCACGACCTTAAAAAAAGCTCAAGAAAAGATACAGTTGAAAGATTACTCCATGTTCATACACTAATTTTTTT
>NW_006195487.1:0-1397 GCF_000334495.1 Tupaia belangeri chinensis | reverse complement strand
TTTTTCTTTCAGAGGGGATTCTTTAATTTGTTCAATCCACCAATGTTTTCAAGAAGGAATAAAGGATGAGCTCCCAAGTTTTTAGCTTAAATAGTTTTAAGCTGATTGTGTTGAGAAAGCCTAGAGATGTGGCAAGTTTTTGTTTGTTTGTTGTTTGTATTTTTGGTGTGTTTGTGCATGTGTTTGTTGTTTTGGTTTGGGTTTAGTGGAGGAACAGTGGTTGTAGAAGCAGTAATTCACTCTTGAATGTTTTACATTTGATACACCTATGAGACATCCCAGTGGAGAAATTAAATAGCCATATGGATGCATCAAGTTTGAGTTCAGAGAACTTTTGTTAGAACAGTTTTGCTATCAGGACATAGATAGTATTTAAAACTTTAGACATAGATAAGAATACTCAGAGAAGAGAGATAGAAGAGGGGTCTTGACTAATCTCACAGCAAAGTATAATAGTAGAGTTCCAGTAGTGAATGACTTGAACTGAATTAGGAAAAAAGCTACTACTGAGGTCGATTATTTCTGTAGAAGAGAATATTTCAAAAAAAGAGGCTATTTTCACCAAGTTGGATACTATTGAGAAGCTGAGTAAAGTAAAGACATCAAGTGTCCACTAGATTGTAAGCTTAATGGTCACCGTTTACTTTGACAAGAACTAATAGGTTGTGTGGCAGATTTAGCAAATCCTTTTAAACTCTGGCTTGATCATTCCCAATTTTAGCCATTGAAATATTTATATACAAAGATCAGTAAGACAAAATTATTACTGTTAAATAAATGCAGTGTTAAGTTCATTTTACTTAACAGGTACTTCTCAATTACTGTTTAAACTGTCTTGATCATGCAGATGGTATTGTGATAAAGTGGGTTGCAGTGCTGTAGTCCATGTGCATTGATAGTCAACGTGACCTAGCTGTTCTGCCCACAAAGAACTGTTTGAGCTAAGAACCTAAGTTTACTCTGAATGTTTGGGCAGAGCATTTATGTGTGGTCATGACCACTTAAAAGATTTTTTTCAGCAGAGTTTGTTACATCTTTTTTATTTCTAACCTACAGAGCTGCCAGTTGGAACAATGTTTAAAACGAATTCCCTTAAAAATAATAAATAAATAAATTGGCTCTTCTTTCTTGAGGAAGGGAGGAAAGGGGCAATAGTGATAAAAGAAACATTTGAGTACATATGATTTGATTATCTGAAATAATTTACTTTAAAAATTTTGCCTGGATTTAAGTTATCACTGTGATACTTACTAGCTGTTTGAACTTAGGCAAATTCCTTATTTATGTTCTCTGCCTAGTAATCCCATCTGTAATATGGAAACAATAACAGTGTCTGCCTCACAGGATTATTGTGAAGAGTAAATTAACATATATATATATACATACATACATATATA
>NW_006195486.1:0-1396 GCF_000334495.1 Tupaia belangeri chinensis | reverse complement strand
GTGGCTGTGACTCAGGGGCCTGGGAGACTGGTATTACTCATGCATCCCATTCCACGAGGGGAAGTGTGCAGAAACCCCACAGCAAAGGGCTCAGAGAGAGGTCAGTGGTGACCTGCTTACTTCTGCAGCTTGATTCCGGGGAACCAACATCTGCCTCTGAATCTCCCACCTATCCCATTCTGCTGAACACATGGTGACTCCCCCTCAGAGCCGGAGCTTGCAAAGGGCTCTCAGAAACCTACCTACATTAGCCTGAGGTTTAGACTCTGTGCGTATCATGGATTTGCCAAACTGGGGAAAGTGAGAGGAAGCAGAAGAGAAAGGGAGAGAAATCCATTTTGCTGGCTGTCCACCATCCCAGCTCCGGGCATTTCTCACAAAGAGTTTAAGAGGACTTTCTTTTTGAATAACACAATTTCTAGAAGGACTTCTACTCTCCAGTCTTCCTAACTCTCACTCAACTCTGGAAAGGAGTGACAGCAGATCTCCGAGTTCTCTGTTTACAAAAAAAGGAAAGCAACACCCAGACAGGGGAACCACATTGCTCAACATCAAGACCGTGTGACCCTGGATGGTTACTTCCCCTCTCTGGGCTCTGAAAATCTGTGACTCTCAGGGGGCAAATCCGAGAGAAAGCCCCATCTGCCCACTCTGCAGGTCGTTCTGGATGTGAACTGCTCTGGAACACTGGCACTAGGAAGACCCCATGGGCTCAAACTTACCAGAACAGTCAAAGAATAAGACAAGTGCATACACTCGGAGAACAGAGACACAGACAACCCTGCTGCTCTGTTTATTGCTTGGGCTAAATGCTGGAGAGCCTGAGAGAGCAATTTGGATTTCTTTTTCATCTTGTGGCTGATAGTAAACTGCCTATCACTGAGCAAACACAAAGGAGAGAAGAAATGGAATTGTGCCTTCCGCTGAGTGGGCCGGCATCATGCAAAGACAATGGGCACCGGTTTCATTGCCCCGCTGCCTCCCTCACGGCACTTGAAGCAAAGTCAGATGTCTCCTTTCCAGAAAGTGGAAGAGGAAAATATCAATCTGTTTCGGGGAAAGTTACGAATTGCGTGTGCCTGGAGTACGTGATATATGGCTGCAGCCTGGTGCGCAACAAGTGATTCTTGCTGTTGCATTTGATCTCAGGATGGTAATGTGCTCTCCTGACATCATCCGAACGGGGAATGACTGAAGATGTTTTCTATAAGATGGTTGCAAACTTCAAAGGCCACTCTTAACCCTGCGCCACCCCCACCTCCCTCCCTTTCTTCCTCCTTTCCCTCCAGGCTCTCCTTTCCCTTCACCCAACAAATTGTTTCGGGGCCAAAAGTGATTGTAGGACGATCAAGAATCAAGGCACTTGTGGCAGGTGGTGCCAGCTGTGTGTCTGGGC
>NW_006195485.1:0-1396 GCF_000334495.1 Tupaia belangeri chinensis | reverse complement strand
AAATCCCAACAGGATGGAGAAATGGAGCAAAAGGGATTTCAGTGTGGCCACACCCCACAGGAGTTGCTTTCTCCTTTTTCTCTGTCTCTCTGGTAAGTTCATGAGCCTTTTGGTAATCAAAAGAGAAAAAAAAATAAAAAGAAGAAGAAAAAGAGAAAGAAAGAAGAATGGAAGAAGAAAGAAAAGAAGAAGGAAAGAAAGCAAAGGAACTAGAATACATCACAATAAATTTAATAATGATATTGATGACAATAGTTACTAAATCACTTACTCTACAACTTTCAGAAGCAGTTTGTAATTGGCACTCTATACTCGGTTCTTCATGTCCAGTTTACCCTCTCCCATGCTCCTACTGCACATCTCCTTTCCACTGAGTCCATAAATAACTCACAGGACACTTCTCTTATTCTTGCCCTCATCTGATAAGAGTTCACTCAGCCCCTGTGATGTTCTAGAAAACATGCTAGTATCAGGAACACATAAAAATAGCCCAGATCTTCCCTTCAAGGTCTCCAAATAAAGTGAAAGAGATAGACAAAATAAAGTGTTTCTCCTAGACTGATAAAAATGTTAATAAAATGCTTTGAAAATTTATGGAATAAAAGAGTAGAGGGAGAAGAAAACAAAACCCAGTGTTTGATCACTTAGGACCAGGCCTAGTTTTTTAACTCTTCTCCTTTTTCTTCCCTTTGTGTCTGTTACTTAATAGAAGTGATATTTGCCAAATACCAGGTTGATGTCTCACTGAGTCATCTGTTGGGGTATCCAGACACACGGGGTGAAATGAGGAATCAACAAAGCCTGTGACACACAGTGCAAATCCAGAAACTGAAATGGGCCTCTTTCCCCACCAAGGTTTTGTAAGTATTCTTGCCAGCGAGCCGACACCGTTAATTCTCTCTTGTCAATACGCATGAGCTTGCATACTGCCCATCAGTTCTTGCATGTTTGTTTCTGTTTGCTTGACTTTGGGATTGACACACTAATTATAATAGCAATGAAAATAATAACAAACATTTGTTACATCGTAAACAGACTATTCTCAGTTATTTACATGCATTTCATTCTCCCAAGAACATTAGGAGGCAGATTTATTTTTAGATGAAGAAACTGAGGAACACAACAGTAGATGACCAAGGTCCCACAGCTGTTAGGATTTTATGCTCAGAGGCAGTGTCTCTCATCATACGCCACAATGCCTTTTGTTTAGCATGTGGATGGCTTTCTTATTTTATTGCTGAATGGCAGGCATGTGTAAGCATCCCTTCAACGGTGACTATCATGATTAATGGTAAAACACCAGTTTAAAGTCTAATCCTAGTGAAATGCTAAACATTTGAGGGCATTTGCTAAGCTAGTTATCCTCTCCCCAATTTATTTATTTATTTATTTATTT
>NW_006195484.1:0-1396 GCF_000334495.1 Tupaia belangeri chinensis | reverse complement strand
ATATGGCCAACTATGGTTGGAGTCCCGGACCTGCTTGCTTGCTTTCTCACCTTCTCACTCTCTCTCCCCCCCTTCCCCCTCCCCCTCCCTCTCTCTCTCCCTCTTTCTGTCTCTCATTGGTGAATTAAAATAATAAATAAAATTAAGTAAGTAATCTTTGAAAAAAAACCTTATTGGAAGTTCTAAATGGTGAAAAAATAAATAAGAATTGTAAATTTGGGGTAACAAAGAGACAGAACAGTCATTATTCTCAGGTGATGTCATTTTATACGCAGAAAAGCAATGAAAATCAAGTGGTAACTAATAATGTTATGGACTGGATGTTAATATTTTGGAACTCTAGTCCCCAGTGTGGTAGTGTCAGGAGATGGGGACTTTGGGAAATAACTAGATTGTAAAGGTGGTACCGTCATGACGACATTAGTGCCCTATAAGGGACAACAGAGAACGTTCTTCCTCTCTTTCTCCCATGTGAAGGTACGAGAAGACCATGGCTGTTTACAAGTCAAGAAGGTGGTCCTCACCAGAACCAGACCATGTGGGCATCCTGATCTTGAACTTCTAGCCTCCGGACTTCTAAGAAAAACAATAATTGTGGATTAAGATACCCAGTCTATGATTTCTTACAACTGTCCAAGCAGACTGAGACAGATGAGTAATGAGTCTGGCTCCAAGATTCATAGCCACAATCCATAGCTTTTCCATGCCCTAGTAATAGCTAGGTAAAATTCTAGTAATTGTCTCATTCACAATTTTGACCGAACAATTACATTCTTAGGACTATAACTGAGACAAATCTGCAAGACCTAGATTTTAAAACTATTACGAAACTTCATAGAAAATCTGAACAAATAGAGACCATGTTCCTGGATTGTTCAGGTATCACTTTCTTATAACTTATATATAAATTCAATTAAATCTTAATAAATTACAGGATCTTAACACCCCAACTCCAAACTTTAGAAGAGAAGAGAAGAGAAAATCCAAGATAGTTTAGAAGAACAATGAAGGGCAATTTGCCCTGGCAAACATGAGAACAAAGGCCTATATTAATTAAAGAGTGTGATATTCTTCTTCAACAACAGAATAAATGAATGGATCAAAACTAAGAAGAACCTAGATGCTCACTATGTATCATTCACTGAAAGAAAATTCCATGTGTATTTAAAAATCTCTGAAGAATATTTTGAAATTTAAAAATATTGAGAGGAATTTTCTTAACACGAAGAAGACCTTCATGAAGAAGACATAAAATTCAAAAGATATGAAATAGCTGATTTGCCCCATAAAATTAAAATCTTCTGTATGATACAAAGCTGAAAGGCTTCAAAACAAGTTCTTTATTCATGATGGAGCATGTGCAGGGGAGAGAGAGACCCTTCACCACAATCTTGTT
>NW_006195483.1:0-1395 GCF_000334495.1 Tupaia belangeri chinensis | reverse complement strand
GTGGCAAGGCCAGCGGGGAGACGCATTCTCAAACCTTGCTGATGGGAACGTGAATGGATACGACTCCCTTTAAAAGGCCACTTAGCAATGTCAACTGCCATTTCAAAAATTTACTTTACTTGCCAGCTCCCTCATAACTTGAGTAGAAACATTAAAGGCATGGCTTATATCATTACATCATCTACAAGGTACCCCTGATTATTGGAGGCAATGTTACCCTCCACTGACATTTTTTCCTTTCCATTCTGAACATTCTGGTCCCACTTTCCCACTTCTTCACTGGTTTTCCTTGGTAATACTTGCTAATGAACCATTTTTACATGAATATTTGTCTCTGATCCTGCTTCCTGGGAATTCCACTGAAGACATCATCTGACTCATTTTTTCAATAGAAATTTTACCAGTATTTTATCAACTGAACAAAGAGGGAACAGGCTGGTGATTGAGGCTAAGAAATGCAAGAGCAATTATTTTCACATATAAAAAATGTATGCGTACATTACATCTTTGGCCCTTGTTTCAGGAACACAGAAATGACTAAAAACAGACCAGAAACCAACCAGACTATCGAGGGAATTTCACTGTTCAAGAAACCACAAACCTGACCTCTAAAACCTGTGGTTTGATACCTAAAGCATTTCCCAGGCTGCATGGGCCTCAAGAAGAGAATTCTTTCAAATGCCCATTTCAGAAATGGATAATGGAAGACAAACTACAAAAAAGAAACTCCAGGTGCAAAAGTCCAAAACGACAAAAGAAAATGAATCCCAAAAGCCAGCCATCAACAACTAGATAACTAAACCAAGACCTTAAATCCACGAGAAGGACTGAGAACGTTCACCGTCTTTGCCCTGAAAGGTTCAAGACTTGGTAACGGCATTTGCCGTCTAGTCCCCGTTCCTACCTTCTCTGAAGAACTGACTGCAGATATTCTGTGCACGCTCCACTTTCCACCGTGCTACACTGGGCGTGGTGAGGGGTGAAAGAGAAGCAAAATATTTATATTTCAGTTTAGAGGTTGCAAGGTGATAAAGAGAGACACCCAGAACTATAAAGGAAATACTTTATACATCCAAAGGTCTTGAACTCTCAGCAGCAGGCAAGATCTAAGGTAAGACTTAGACTCCTTCGGGGAGGAGTGAGTGGTTCTATTTACAGATGTAAAACAATGGGCTCTGGAAGGTACTGTTCATTGTCTATTCTCTTTCATTTTTTTTCACCGTTAGTAATAGAACCCCTATATCTTACCTGGGATGTGAATTTCACATGGCCACCTAGCTAAAGATGGTTCTCAACCACTTCTGCAGGTAGACATGGCTATTAAAGTGAATTCCAGCCAGTGGTTGGAAAAACGATGTAGCTTATCAACATGTAGTTTAAGCCTTTAAAAAAAAA
>NW_006195482.1:0-1395 GCF_000334495.1 Tupaia belangeri chinensis | reverse complement strand
CAGTTTGAAATGGGAAAGAATGAAGTCATGTTGTCAGGCTTAGATTTTATAAGGTGGGACCACAGAGTTATTCAACTGTGAAAGTACACTCTTGTTCAAGACAAGGGAAGAAGGACCCCAGAGGTGACACAGAGACCATCAGACCATGTTCTCAGTTTGAAAATGGGTGGTGGGGGGAGCATTACCTGGGCTGTAATAAGCCAGAAAAAAATAAAGTCCCCCCACCTCCACCTGCAAAACCATCCTTGGAACTACCAGTGGCTGGAATGAGTCTCATTTATAGTCATATCTCACAGAGCACCTAGTCCAATGCACACTGAAAATGCCGCATGACACTGAAGAGGGGCACTCTGAGATGAATACAGAATTCAGAGACGCGTACAGCAAAACAAAGCTGGGGAAGGCACAAGTCCACACAGCGGGTTCCAGCCCAGGTTCAGTTCATCTATTACCAGTGTGTAATACAACCAGGCAGTACCCCAGACGACCACAGGGAGGCCCTGAAGAAAGAGTTAGAAATAACATAAAATCAGCCAACTACTGACAACCATTTCACTGATCTGCCAGAAACATACAGTGGGTCACCTTCCAGCAAGCCCTCTGAAAATGAGGGGAGAAATGTCACCTACCAAGTGGTGGTCGGACATTAGAGGGGATTTAAATTCCTCTGGCTCTGGAGTGCAAAGCTCTCTCCATAGGCATCTTGCCCGTTAGCCTGCCCGTGTCTTGATCCAATACCCTTGAGGACTCTAAGTAGCAGCTTTACAAGGGTAATTGAAAGGGTATTACCGGCTGTCTATTTATCATCCCTTGATCACCTAACACCATGGTACCCTATTAGAATGAGCTAGTAGACACTGTGCTAAAGGTTGCCTCAGCTGGAAGCTTTTCTACTGCTTATCCAACAGCAGACAAACAAAGCAAGATTCTCCTCAAATCTTCTCATTTTGGACCCATCTTATGTGCTAATTAATCATGATTACTTTATACAGTAAGCATATTTGAGGAGATTAATCTGCACTAGCCTCAGGTAGTGTCCTAATTAACAATATGCTGAAGCAGCATTCTCCCTGTAAGGGTAAATACCACATTGATCCCATTTGCAAGACAACGGTGTGGCCTTCACACACAATGCTGGTGGGTGCTACGCTGATCATAAAACCTTCTGGCCCTCAACCTCTCTGACTCATTATCTTAGCTAGGAAGTCATGTCCTGTCAAGTACTGGCAGAATACATGTCTCATCTTCTGAGGTTGTCTCAATGCAAAAATAATAATAAAAATAAAAGCATGACCGGAAAAATATCATAGACATAGGAAACCTTAAAAGTGACTTGTTTGAGGCCTGAAGGTGAATTGTTTGGGGCCAGGCATGTGTGCAAGCATGCCCAAGATC
>NW_006195481.1:0-1392 GCF_000334495.1 Tupaia belangeri chinensis | reverse complement strand
TCTCTGGAAGGTCTCACTCTGGTATTCAAATGCCAACGTGGCAATGACATTTGCCATTTCTGCTCACACTCATTGGCCAGAGTTAGTCATGTGGTCCCAACCATGCACAAAGAGGTTAGAATGTTTATCTTAGGTGTGCCCAGAAGACAGAGAAGGGACATATTACATGAGCAGCATTAATGCCCATTGCAAAATGCATGAGTGCATGAGTGAATGAAGGCATGCAATTCAAATCTCTGTCTGAGGTTGGCAGTTGTTAATGGGTCCAATATTGACTTAAAACAAACCCAGCGAAAGGGCATTGGGGCTCTTTGGGTCTTAGAAATAGGTTTAAAAGTCTCTAAACCATAGTAGCATTGGCTCAACCATGTGGCATAGTGGTAGTAAAGCTCTGTTATGTTGAACCCACATGGAAAGTTTCACATCCCAAGATCTCCCTGTACCTGCCCAGCATTCATACCTATGATCTCAGTGGCAGAGGCTGGGTGTGGATCATGGTGTTAAAAACCTTACTAAAGATGTCTGTCTCTCTCTTTCTTCATCTCCTTCTCTTTATTCTTCCTCTGTCTCTGTCTTCTCTCTTGTGGAAAAAATAAACAAACTTAAAACAAAGAAAACATACTTGTGTTCTTTCCCTCTCCATCGTTTACAGACCCCCTTGATACATGTTCTCTCTTTCACCAAATCTCTGTCATTTACTGTGGAAGATGAAGCCACTCCACCCACACAGGCCCCATTCTGGGGGTGATTGATGACCTGCGGACACACGCAGATGGACACACACACAAACTTCGGCTTCTTCTATGCACCTCAGGCAGCTGTGGAGACAGCAATTTTTCATGCAAGTGTTAGCTTCGAGTCTTTCTCGGGCTCCTGAGCATAACTAAATCCAGACAGGCTCTGTGAGATGAAAAATAAAGCATTGTTTTTATGATGCCATGAAAAGCCTTCTTTTTCTCCTAAAAAATAAACTTATTTATTTCCGTGTGTGTAAGGGTTTGCAGTAAGTGTGGAAGGATTAAGCCTTTGAAACTGTCGATTTATATCCATGAGTAATGTGAAGTCTTTGTCTCGGAGAACAGAGAGGGGTCCAGGAGGCAGGCCTCTTTGCTCATTCACTTAGTGGTGCATTTGTTAAATTTTTACTGAGCACTTACTGCCTGCTTGATCTGGTGTAGGGCTGTGGGTGCAGAATTGACAGAGAAGCACAATCCCTGCCCTCGTGGGGTAGGCAGTCTATGGGGCCAGTGCTGAGCTGGAGGTTAACGCCAAAGGTGGGGGACACTGAACAGGAAATGGCAAGGGTTTCATCAAAAAGGGTGGAGGAGCTGAACCTGGAGAGATGAGGAGGACCCAGCCAGATGAGGATGAGGTGATCCTGGCAGAAATGGC
>NW_006195480.1:0-1392 GCF_000334495.1 Tupaia belangeri chinensis | reverse complement strand
CCTCCATCCTCGTACCCGGCCATGCCCACACCTCCCAGCACTCACCACTCTGCTCAATCACGCTATGTCTGGTACCGTTCCGGACGTCCCATCCCCAGTGCAGTGCCGCCTGTGGCTTTGCTGCCTTCGTCTGCTCCTGCTCTTCTGGTAAAGCTGGAAGCTCCTCTCCTGTCACTAGGAGGGGAAAAGCGCCCCTCCTGAGCTCTTGCCTAGACTCCCCTGCTGGCTTCAGGGCTTGGTTCTGAGGGACTTTTCTGGAAAATAAAGACTGCACCTGCAGACTGTGTCTGCCTTCAGGCTGGTGGAGCTCTCTGGGTCACCAAATGTGCCCTACCTTACCTGCCTCTGGAAGGCCCTACTTGCCAGCCACCTTCAGCATGGGTCCCCCTGGGAAGTCTTCCTGCCCCCTGTCTGGAACTTCAGGGAGGCTGGCCCCCTCCCCCTGCCACTCCATCTTCCATCCTCCTCGAGAGCCATCATTGTTCCTGCCAGTCTACCTGTGGCCGCCCCCGGCTTGAGCACAGGCGGCTCTCCCCGTCATCATCACCACGGCACCCGTACAGTGGTGTCCATACAGTGGAGGCTGGTGTGAACTGGATCGAATCAGGATCGTGTACCTCTGCAGGCTCAGCAGCAAGTGACCCACCAGAGCCCTCCCGTGCTAGGCACAGGATGATCTCGGCCACCCCCTGTGGCTCACTGTGGACTCAGGGAACCCTGACTGGCATCATCTCACTGGGTGACCAGAGCGTCCCGGGGACAGCCTGCTTCCCCTTTAAGTCTGGCTTCAGATTCTGAACCTGGCTACCTGCAGGGCCCTTTGTGAGACGGGTCCCTGTGTCTGAGTCACTCTCTCCATAACAGAACTCTGTGATGAGTTCTGACAGCAGGTGGGGAGTGGGCTCCAAACGTCATCTCATCCATGCCTGGCACCCCGCAGGGTCGCCTCTCCAAGCTTCAGGTCACAACTTACTTATTAAAACCATTTCTGCAGCCTGAGCTTTTGTGAACAGGTGCAGATTTGTGTGTTTCACTGCACTTTGCATTCATGTTCATGGTTTCTTTATTGCTAAGCATTTAAAATTCACTTACTCAACAAACTTTTCTCGGTCCTTACTGTGTTCGGGTATGTGCCACGAAGAAGACGTGTAAAGCCACTGCTCTTGTGGATAGGGGCTGGGCAGCAGGCAGGTACCAAGGAAATGCACACGATGATTTCAGAGAATGAGAAGCTCTAGGAAAGAAGAAACCATCTGCTAATGTGATCAAAAAATGACTTGGATTTTTGGCTCCATAGCACAGTGGTTATGTGTTGTTCAAGAGAAGCCTGGGGACCAGTAGATGGCTAACAGCTCCATGGTTGGACTCCCACATAGTTGGCCGTGGTTCAAG
>NW_006195479.1:0-1391 GCF_000334495.1 Tupaia belangeri chinensis | reverse complement strand
AAGGCCTAAGTCTCCCAATGTTGGGGGACAGTGGTTAGGTATAGAAAAGTCTTAAAAAGTCATTGTTCTTCTATGCAAATATGCATCATGACTTTCCCAGCAACCCAATGTATTCTGCAAGTATGCTCAGGAAGGAGAGGCGTGAGATAGAAATGCAATCGAAAGACTTGAGGGAAGAAGGCAAACATTATAGAATATATTTGCTGTTAATTTTTCAAATACGTGGAGGATGCTGCTGTCAGTCTCTGAGATAACTTTCGTTTCAGTAACCTACAGAGCATCTGTCAAGTAATGGAGTTGAACTATGCTCTTGAAAGATGTTGATGGCTCTTAATGTTCAACATAATTTATGATGCAATGGAGAGCCCGGTGTTTGGAACCGGAGAGGACGTTGGGTCTGGCTCCACCTCTAATGAGTGGTATAACCCTGGCCGAGCTGCCTGGCCTCTCAGAGTCCATCCTGTCACCATAAATGGAGGAAATGGTTCTACTCGCTTCCTTTCCCGCGGCCTGCTGAGAGAAACACACGAGATGGAGTGCTTTAGGGAACACTGCATAAATGTTCATTGCTTCTATTTTTATTTTGGAGAAATGATAGGGCAAATTCTGCTCATTAAATTCAGATGACTTTTTTCGGGTTTTACTGCCAGTAAATGACCAAACCACAATGCCTATAAATAAGATAAATAAAGGAGTGCTTCGATTTTTCCCCCAACTCTTTGTTTTGAAAATATACAAACCTACAGAAGAGTTGAAAATGGACACCTGAATATTTTCTCTACATTTAGTGATTGTTAATAAATCTCTCTATATTTCTCTCTCTCTCTACTTTGAGAGTAAGTTATAGATGTCTTGACACGTCACCCACGTCTAAACACTTCAGCTTATATCTCCTAAGAATAAGGACCTTCTAGCCATTCAGGGAAACTGACCTGGATTTCTGTGTTCTAATCTTTGCTGCAGTCCACCTCATGACTTGCTTGACCAATACAACCTGGTGGAAGGACATTCTGGACATCCGAGGATAGGTCATGAGAGGTCTTGAAGCTCCTCTAGCCCTCCCCTCCCCCCAGGTCTCATAAAACATCACTCACTTTTGGATCCCTTACCATGCCGGGAGAAGTTCGAGCTACATCGATGCTATGAGTAGGGGCTCCCCTTAGTAGTCCCAGCAGCACTCCCTGCCACAGTCAGCATTAACCTGACTGAGCCTCCCTAGGTGGCCAGCCCTGTTGAGTCTACAGATGACACCTCTGCTGCCAGTCTGTCTGCAGTCACATGAGCAACCTCAAAGCTGAGCACTGGCAGGGGCCAGTGAACTCACAGAACATGGAGAAATAACAATAAACTGTTAAGTAGACTTCTTTTAGAGAGAGAGATTTTTGCTATAG
>NW_006195478.1:0-1390 GCF_000334495.1 Tupaia belangeri chinensis | reverse complement strand
TGTCAGTGTGATGGGCACAAATCCCTCAAGTATGTTCAGCATTCAGTAGTTTCCAAGGCTCAGGGGGGTCCAGCCACTCACTGAGATCATCTATCCTGGGGGTTCTGGGAGCCTAAAGCCAGAGAGGGCCAGGAATGCACCGGGAGTGACCCTGAGCTGTCCTCAGCCTGTCCCCTCCCTCTCTGCCCACAGTGGAGCCGATGTTCTGGGAGATCATGAGGCTGAGGAAGGAGATGTCGCTGGCCAAGCTCGGCTTTTTCCCCCAGGAGGCCTAGCACACGGTCCAGGCCTGGAGGGGGCTCTGAGTGGAGCAAACACCTGCCCCAGGACGCCAGTCGGGAAGACAGGTTCCTGCCCGAAGCCAGAGCCGAAGAACAGACCAGTGGCCAGGCCACGGAGACAGGGCAGAGCCAGCAATGGACGTCCATTCCAGGACAGACGCAGGGACAGACCGCTTGGGCTTCATGAGGTGACCCCTCTTCTCTGCGTTCTGCAACCACCAGGAGGCTTTCAAGAAAGCGTGAAAGGCCAAGAAGCTTGGAGCCGTACTCTGAGAGCTCAGCCCTTGGGAGGGGACCCCTGGGCCAGCCAGCACTCCCCACCCAGCCCCCGCAGCAGCTATCTGCAGGTGCCTTGTTGCCACCACCTTCGCAGAGAGGGACTGTCCTGGCTTGGCTGCATCTCCAGGACATCCAGCGCTGCAGTTCCCAAGCCCTGGCCTCTATCACCCCCTGGTGGCCATCCCTCAGCCAGTTCCCAGGTGGCTTCCCTGTTGGACTGCCCCAGTCACCTGTGCCGTCCCAAAGGCCCACAGGCAGCAGAGCTAGGGAGGGCTGGCAGGGCTCTTGCAGCTCTCTCCAGCCTGTGTGTGGTTGAGAACTGCCCCAAAGTGTTCTTACGATGTCAGGGCCCATCCTCCCTCCCTTCTTCTCTTGACCTCATCTGTCACCTGCCTTCCTAATCGCAGGCCTGTGCTCCAGGAGGCCCTTCTCTGAAGTCTCTGGAAGGATTGGGGCACTCTTCTCCCAAAGTGAAGAGACAGAGCTTGTGGGTGGCCGTTCAGACAGCAAGGGCCCCTGCAGGTAGGGCAGGGCTGGGGCAGACAGGACTTCACCCTCCCTCAGCCATTACAGCCCACTCAGGATCAGAGTTAGGGCCTCCCACCTGGACACATCCCTCACCACATTCGGATTTCCTTCTCTGGATGGAATGTAACGCGATCTCTATTTAATAAAGGAAGGCTTTGTTGGTAGAGGCTGGGTGGCCACGCGCCTTCACTCCTGCACCCTGGGGCTCTGGCCAAAGCTTGGGCATCTGAAGGAATGAAACCAAATCCTTTCCTTGCCCGCCCTCGTGCTTGGGATTAAACTCAAATCCTGAAGCCACCTTC
>NW_006195477.1:0-1390 GCF_000334495.1 Tupaia belangeri chinensis | reverse complement strand
AACAAAACAAAACAAAACAAAACAAACACTACGTAAATGGAATTTTAGGACTTTAATTCCTGAACCAAGGGGATTGTGATTTCCATCAATCAGTCAGGGTGGAATACGTTTGAATTTCATTTGCATAGAGAACTAAATGGAAATCTGGGATGAAGCTTTTCCTCTGTAAAACTACCCCTGCCTATGTTTTTGCAAAGCCTATTTTCAGTTTAGGCTGGAGGCTACGTCTTTTCAGTTTGCAAACTGTTAATGAAATAAAGTCTCCTTTACTTTTCAAGTTTCTTTTCAGGGAAATTTTATGGTAACCAGTCAAAGATTTCTAAACATTTGGCAAACATATTTCACACTACTGCTGTTTTAAAATGTCTTCTGAGACTTCAAAGTGAGTTGCAGGATGCAGTGATGAGAGGACCAAGGTACCTGCTGCTACGATATCCATCTTCCATCCCACTTCATAGAACGTTGACCAGCTGGTAGAAAACCCAAGGGTCCCATGTAGCACAAAGTGAATAGACTGAAAAGGCAAGCAGATAGCATAACACACCAATGACTAATTTCCTCCTTTCCATTTCTCTGTTCTTCTAATGGTGTAAAAGTCTAGGCAGGTGGGCATTGTAATCTTGGAGACCTACCTCTTCTTGCTGCCTTCCAAGATTGCTTCCTATGTAAATTCTACCTGAGTAAATCCTTGGCAACCTGCCACTCCAAAGTAATCTGGTTCTTTCTTTGGTCTGTGCTTGCCCCTGTGTGTAGAAGGTGGTTCTCAGTTCTGACAGGGAGTTTCCCAATAACTATGTAAACCAAAAGTGCAAGGCCCCTAAAGAAAGTGATGAAATCAAAAGGAACCCAAATAACTGAACCTGATTCAGAAGCTTTGTCAATGACCTGATGAAAGCTACAATTTTCAATCACGCTGTGAGATCACTTCTGAATATGTCAGATGACCTGAGTTATCAACTCAACTCCCCATATCTTCTAGACATGTATTTCAAATATGGTATGCACTTTCACTCTCAATGCTCATATCTATAAACCGTGATATGAAAACTTGCTCTGACTACTCAAAACTATTTCTAATGAAATAAAATATGCAAATACTCTTAGAAACTATGAAATAAAATATCATACTTGAGACAAAGATTCTCTTTTACGCTAGAAACAAAAGTATTCCTTTCGTCCAGAGTGAATCAATATTATGTTGATATTTTAAATTACTACATATAAAAACAAAATTAAATAGCCAGACACCTTCTGAATTTTTCTAAGCAAAGACCACAAAATATTTTTTAAACAGAAAAAGTCAAATTTGAATTTCCAGCAAATATAAAGCAAGAAGGTACAATCAATGTTAGTATCATTCTCTATTAAAAATTAAGAGACATAATGTTAT
>NW_006195476.1:0-1389 GCF_000334495.1 Tupaia belangeri chinensis | reverse complement strand
CTGGCTCCCCTAGGACAGCCCCACTGCTCCTCCTCCTAACTGCTTTTTCTCCGGGACCCCATTACTTTATTAGCTTGTTGTGCATCTTTCTACAGGGGGAAACCCATCAACACCACTTTTCGGTATGGCTCCCACTGAACTACCAACTCGGGCAGTGCCTGGCACAGGCTGGGTTGTCGGAAAGTCATGACGTATCCTTTATGTTTTTCTATGCATAAAAGCATCAGGACTTTTCCAACAACTCAATAGTAGGTGGTTCGTAAATAGATGCTGAGTAAATGATAGAAGTGAGTAAGCGTGGTTCCACAGCGCAGTGGGCAAGCAGAACACAGAGGAAGCTGGATCCCAAAGGCCGACCAGAGTTGGCGTCCTGGCCCCCAAGGTTAGAAAAATACACTAGGGGCCCGTGTGTCCCAGACCCTGATGGGACGGAGAATCAGAGAAAAAAGGATTGCACTGCAACCAGGCCTAGCTGGGAGCGGGGAGCGCGCGCTCTCCCTGGCCAATAGAAAAGAATGAGTATGAAGAGACAGGCACAGATTTGATTTGATGCTGGGAAGATAAGAGGCTTCTTGTCTAACTTGCTTTGTTTGTCCAACTAAGTGTGACACTTAGGGCATGAGCTGAGGGGGGCTGTTGTGGGTAACAGGTGGGGGTGAGGTGAGTCTCAAAGGTGGGCGGTAGTCACTCTGCAGAGACAGGGAGTCTGCGGTCAGCCTGAGTCCCCCAGTCGCCACTGGTACCATGTGGTGGGGCGTCAGAAGGCACAGCAGGGGGCCCTGTTTGCCAGTGAGCCCTGGGTTCCAGGCATGCGCAGTGGGCATTTGGTGGAGCCATTTACCAAGTGAAATGAAGCAAGGTAAGCAGGCCTTTCTGAAAATGCAGTGAATCTGGCTGAGAGCTTGCTGAATTTGAGGCGCCAGTCGGACCACAAAGTGACGTAGTGCAAGTGCGAGGTCACACGGGGCAGGAGGGAGCAGCTGCAGGTAGGGCAGGGAGGGTGGCTCCAGGCCCACATGTGGGTGGAGCCGAAACCAAGGACTGCTCGGCCAGGCTGTGGGTCTGGCCTGGCGGCAGGGAAGAGAGCCAGCACCCCACCCGGCGGGGAGGGAGCGTGCACGTCTGTCACAGTCACGTGTAAGGGTCTCTTCTCTCTAAGTGGACTCAGAGCACCCGGGGGTCACAGGCCAGGCCTGGGGTATCATTCATTCTCAGCCTCTGGCCCAGTGCCGGCCACACAGAAGACAGTTCTAGGTTCACTCTGGCTTGGTTTCTCCGCGGTGTCGTCTACTAGAACCCTAGCCCTGTTTATTATTTGAAATGCTGCTAAAGGGAAAAAACATTTAAGGTTTTGCGAAAGGACACATGCGCTCACTGGAGAGAGACAGA
>NW_006195475.1:0-1389 GCF_000334495.1 Tupaia belangeri chinensis | reverse complement strand
ACCCAGAGATTTGGAAGTGCCTGTAGGTGCTATGACGGGTGCCCTCAGCCCTAATGCCCCTGGGGGCCAAATCGTTGACGTTACTGTGATTTGCCACGAGGCTTGCTTGCATAGTTAGTTCAGTGGTCCTCACTCTGGGGCGATTTTACCCCCCAAGGGCTGTTAGACATTTTTAGTATGACGACCAGGGGAAGAGGTGCAGACACCTAGCAGGTACCGGCCAGGGCAGCTGCTTACACATCCCACAGAGCGCAAGCCGGCCCCCCACGGAGGGCTCTCTGGAGGGCTCTCTGGCTCGTGTGGCCCACAGTGCCCAGGCTGAGACACCTGGCTTCGAAGGACACCATCTGTCCCATCCGGAAGGCAGTGTGCCTTGTATGGTTTCCTTCCTGGTAGGAGATTTCGAAAGAGGATTGGTAGGAAATGTTGGAAATATTCCAATGGGATTGAGTTCCAGTTACCGGGTATAAAGGGAATGGCTCTAAATTTAGCCTGATTTAGCCTGATTTCTTTTTTCCTTTGAAAAATTCATTCTTCAAACTGAGGTCTGTCCACTGTTTTCTGAGAGCCTGCAAGGGGACAATCACAATCCCCAAAGACACAATCCCAAACACCGGAATCTGGAATGTTGACTTTATGAAACACCAAAACCACTAACGTCCTAAACCTTGAATATAAAAACCCCCCAAATTGCAAACCCAAAAGATTAAAATCCTGAAGGTCGAAATCTTAAAAGCTGCAATCCCCAAACTTCCGCTGTGTCTGGTGTATTTGTGGTTTGGATGTAAGAGTATGTGGATGGGTTTCTGTGAACCCGAGCCGACACAGAAGCAGGGCACAGAAGACAGGAAGGCGGGACAGGGACCGCGCGCCAGTGGGTGGCAAACCAGTGGGTGGTGCACCAGTGGGTGGTGCCGTGTAGAAAGGAACGGAAACGTGTTCTACCCCGAGAACCTTGCCCGAAAACAGGACAAGGCAAAACAGCTCTTCACAGCATGGGGTTTCACAGCAGAGCTGGCCGTGAAAGCCAGGTCCGCGCTGAAGCTATGGACTGCCGTGTGTCCATACTCCACCTGTAGTAATACTTTTCATGTGTCCAACGGTTCTGTTTCGTTTTGTGTGTGTATGCTTTATGGATTTTATTTTGTATCTTTCTCTTTTAAAGAAAATTTTCCCCATAATTTAAATTGTTAGTTTTTTTTCTATTTGCTATACTATGTGAATCATATTCACATCATTTCTCATACCGGAGGTATAAATTGTGTGTTGACGATTTTGCATTTTCTGCAAATTTGACTCCATGAGAGTGCATACTGCCACATTGACTTTGTAAGCCATGTGTGTGTGCATAAAAATGTCAAAACTTGGGACCAGCAGTTAGCGTAATGG
>NW_006195474.1:0-1389 GCF_000334495.1 Tupaia belangeri chinensis | reverse complement strand
GTTCTCAAGATGGCACAGGCAGAAGTGGGACCAGAGCCTGCTCGCCAGCACTTGGGATTTGGCAGCTGAATGGGTGGTCAAGGACTGAGGAAGGCCAGTGGGGAAGTCTGTGGGCAAGGAATCTGCTGGGTTCTCGGCGGGCCTGGCCTGAGTGGAGGCTGCAGCGGGTGGGACCAGGGGCTCCCCTGCAGGGGCAGAGCTCCAGAGCCTGGGGAATGTAGAGTGTGGTGACTTGGGGGAATTCCTTGTCGCTAGAAAGTGGCTAAATGCCAGGAGGAAGTCGCAAATGTTGCAATGCTTTCCGAGACAGAGCAAAGGGCAGTAGATGCTTAGAGAAGACAGAAGACTCGATCTTCTCTATGTAGTGGCCAGCCGTGTCCCTCGTCATTCACGCTGTCCCGGCAGCTGTGTAGGGCACACAGTGTCCACAGCAGGTGACAGGAATACAGCCCAGAGGGCCCGTTCCCAGGCCAGCATCCTGATCCACCACAGCAGTACCTCCCCTGGGAAGGAACAGAGAACCAGGCACGGCCCTGGCTAGCTAGCCAGACTCAGAGCGCAGGAGGTCCTGGTCATGCCAAGGAGAGCGGACCTGAGGATAGTCACAAAGCCTGAGGCACACAGGAGCCCGTGAGCTCCAAGGGAAGGCACTGTCAGTGGGCTGGGAGCCCAGCATGGAGGGTGCTCTGTGTCAGGTAACTAAGGGGTGGGTTGGGTGGACTGTGTGTTGGGTGTCCCAGGTAGGGGGAACATCATGCCCTCACACCTTCATGCAGGTGAGTGTCACTGGGTGTCGGGGTAGGCCGATGTAGGAGCAGAGAGAGCTCCAGGAAGGAGGGGAGAGGTGGGCAGAGCAGGCTTGGCCCAGTGCTTTGGGTTGACCATGCAGGCCCTGGCCTCAACAAGCAGGCTTTACAGCTGGGCCCACTCTGGGCCCCAGGGTAGTGAGTGAAGCACTGTGCAAATTGTAAGGGCTTGGGGAGGAGACAGAGTCATGGCCAGGGGTGCAGTCCTGAAGAGGAGCCACCCATGGGCCAAGCACCACCCATGTGCACTGTGGCTGCCCCCTTGAGTTCGGCCTGCCCGGCGAGGGAAGCATTTGTATCACGGGAGTGATGAGGCTATGAGGGGCCCTAGGCCTCCCTAGCCAGGCAGCCAGGATTCTTTTACCACCGGTGGCCCCAAGGAGCCCAGGGAGTGCAGCCTGCTCTCCAGGGAGCTGGTTCGTTTGGTGTTTGCAGGTGGGTGTGCAGGGCTGCAGGGGACCTGCTGGGAGCCTTGCGGCTTGCACAGATTGGAAAAGGGCACTGCTTCCTTACAAAGTTCACGGAAAATTCATATTATGAGAAAACTCCAAATGGATTTCAATGTGTGTGTGTGTGTGTGTGT
>NW_006195473.1:0-1387 GCF_000334495.1 Tupaia belangeri chinensis | reverse complement strand
GCCATGTGGGATTCAGACACCTTAACCTCCACGTCATCTGCTGGACTAAGCTCTCCCCATTCTTCAAGGCCCCAGTCAAGTGCCCCCTTCCCCACAAGTGATCCCTCTCCCAACTCCCAGGCCCTTCCAGTCATTGGTTGCACTGTTTCCTGCAGGCTGTACACGTCCCCAGCTAGGCCTGTTTGTCCTCCCCAGTATGTTCTTACCCTCAGAGAGTTCCTGGCAGGTTCACTCCTCAGAGGTTTCCAGGAATAAGGTACAGTACCAGCAGTAAGGGAGGCCTGGGTTTGAATCTCAGCCCTACCACTTGCCAGTAAGGGACCTGAGGGCAAGGTGCTTCCCTTCTCTGGACCTCTTACCCACACAATAGGGGGTGCAGAGACAATCAGAGTAATTGGCGTGATCTGTCTGCTTGGGTAAGGGTCACTAATGTCTGTTTATTCTCCTTCATTTCCTCTTCTAGTTTCCGTACATATATAACATACACATATAAACTTTTTTTTATCAAAATTCAAAGTTGATATACTGAGTTGTTTGGAAAGTCATGGTACGTTTTTACATCATGACCTTCCCGACAGCTAATATATGCAGAATGTTTGCATTGTATGTTTCTAAAATAAATAAACCTGGCTCCAATCCAAATAAGTAGTAAAGGGTTCACAATTAAAAGTACTACCTCTTGTATCACTTCTTTCCAACTTTTAGAATTCCCCATGGCCTATTTTTAAATTGCACACATGTTTACTATAGAAAATCAGAAAATATAGACAAGCAAGAAAAGTCTGCCACATTAAATCCCACTTTTCATTTTAGAAGGCCCTCTCCCAGTTGACTCAGCTCTGCCCTTGTTCCCCCACATAGGTCCTCCTCGTCCTTTTTCTGTGCACGATAGCTCTAGTCACAGCCTGCTTTTAATTAGGGGAGCAGAACTAGTATTTGTCGAGTATAAAGTTGGAGTGAATTGCGCAATCCTTGCTGCTCAGTGTGGTCTGAAGACCAGCAGCAGAGACACCACCAGGAAGCTTGTTAGAAATGCCCCGTCCTGGGAACCGCCCCCCCACCCCCACCCCACATTTAGCAAGATCTGGTGATTGGGGCGCTCACACACACAAGCAAGAGCCGTGCAGATCCGAGGTACTCAGGTTACAATCCCGTGGGTTGTTCGTACAGTCCTGGACAAGAGGCTAGAGCCAGAATGTAAACAGCATGCCACTTCCTTACAGGGAAGGGCTTGCTACAACATAGTGTCAGCAGAACTAAACAACGTGATTGATGAGGGGGCGATTTACCTTCTGGGCCCGGCTCCTTATCTTGTCAGAGCCCAGGGATCCGCAGTTCCTGGTCTCGCAGCGCTGGCTGGCCACATTTGGAGCAGTGCTTAGACGGC
>NW_006195472.1:0-1387 GCF_000334495.1 Tupaia belangeri chinensis | reverse complement strand
AACACTTGGAGTCTCTTTAGCTATCCACTGTCTTGCAAGTATTTAGGATTACTAAACCCACAAGTACGCTTCTAGTTAGCACTTATTATTTGCTTCTCCAGCAATTATTCTAGCCATGTTTCGCTTGTTTATTTCTCCCTTATTTAAATCTCTGTGATCTAGTAGGATTTCTTCAAAGTTTTCATAGGCCGAAGTCATTTGAAAACATGGGAAAATCATGCGCTTGCATTGTTTCTACTTTAATGTATTGTTTGTTGAGGCCTTGTTGGAGAAATGTCAGTCAAAACATTTTTCTCATTAATATGTAAATAAACAAGAAATGGAAAAGGTCAGTAGGGAACTGTGAACACATCTAATTCAAACTACCTTTTCTACAAAATCTCTCATTTCTACCAGCTAGCCTCGATTCATTTGCAGCTCATTCTTCTGATGATAAGAGACATTGTCTAGGATGATAAACATTCTCCTGTTTCCTTCAACTACAGTATTGAATTAGATTTCTGTTATTTATACCCTTAACTCCCAACTTAATAAGCATCAAGCTTCTATCTAGGTCTAGTTTATATTCTCTTTGGTGATACTTTTTCTTATTCTCAATGTTCAATATAATATCCTATTCAAAACTGACTTGCTCTTATAAATAATATAAGAAAACACAAATCAGTTTTAAATCATAGCTTTTATGCACAAAAATAAGAAAATCACCCATTGACTACTAGGCAGGAAATTCAAGATCACATCAGTAGAATGATAACATGAAATATAGCCCAAATTCTTGTCCTATCATCGTTAACATCCACTACTTAACAAAACTTGTGATTATATTTTTGGAAAATTTTATCCTTACCATTTTTAATTGTTGATCCCATTTTAATTTTATGTACTTAAATATATTTATCTTTATCAAATTGTATATAAGTGTTGTATGTGTGCGCGCACACACACACATATATATAATTTGTACTTGTATGATTTGTGATAGAATTGACTTTTCAAGATAACTGCCATAAAGAATTATGGACTAAATCAGGCATGCTAAAAATACTCTTTTTATTTAGAGGTTACATATGCACATGTCAAAACAACTGGCTGAAAATGTAATGTACTCAGTCAATCAACTAGTTATGTTGTCTACATGATGCCAAACAGCCAGGCTGATTGATATTTGTTCCCAACTGAGTGAATTAACTTGACAGAGTCATTGACGTTATTTTTTTAAAGAACAAAGTTGGTCATGTCCTGTATGCATAGAACTCTGTCTATGACATGCAGCACAGAATTTAAAATTCTTAGCTTTACAAAAAAAGAATGTTTTACTATTTTTTTTTATGGACTTGATCTTTTGTCGCACCACCTATTTTGCCATAACCATTATGCTATTGATAAT
>NW_006195471.1:0-1387 GCF_000334495.1 Tupaia belangeri chinensis | reverse complement strand
ACGGTCGACTACGTGGGAATCCAGCGACATTTTATAGTGACTCTTTTCTTTTGTGATTTCTCTTGATATCCCTAAATTTAGAAAAGACCTCCTCCAAGGTTTGCTTCGTATTTGATACGTTCTCCTAGTCTCCTGCAATTTGAAAAACTCTCTAAATCACAGGAATTGATTCTGGTACACAGAGCGAGGTGAGGACTTCATTTTAAAGATAACCTGTAACTCTTTCACTGATTTTTTTTCTTTAAAGAGAACTAATGTGTTATTATCATTATGGCAGTAATTAGGGAATATGGAAGCATTGAAAGAAGAAAAAAAAAATCAGGTACTCGCCACCCAGGGGTAATCACTTTCATACACTTCCTTTCATTCCTTTGTTGTGTATAATTTTATATGATTGTGATCAGATGACACTTACAAAATTATACAGCCTGCTTTTAAAATTGCTTCAATTTTGCTAATAAATGTAATATATGCTCATCTGAGAAAGTTTGAGGAATACATGTACAAAGCCGAAAATAAAATGCACTTAGTTTTGTATATTCCCTTATGTTAACACAAGATAATTGTTTGTAACTATACTTTTAAAAAAATCACCGAGACCCTACAGTAGATGCTGAACTTCGGTTCTCGATGGGAAAAGTAGCACATGTACACAAGAACAGATCTCAAGGGAGTGGGGAGTAAAATGGCGGATGGGGCGGCCGGGAGGCGAGGTGGGACTGGAGGGAACTTGGTTAACAGGTGCCGGGGTGCAGATGAGAGGTGGAGCGAGCACTGGGGTCCCACAGCAGCAGGTGGCGACTCCGCCTACCTCAATAGCTGGAGGGAGGACTTGGAGTGCTCACAGCAGGGGCGTGATGTATCTTGGAGGTGAAGGACATGTTTACAGCCCTGGGTTCATAGTTACGCTGTGTTCGTGTATTGACAACCGCACTGTTCATCATTCACACGCACAACTACTCTGTGTCAGTTAAGATTATAAAAAGAAAAGAAAATATGAAGAGGGATGGGGAACCATCTCTACACATACTGTGTATCTAATCTGTAACTAATCTATATTTCTGTCTCTGGACCCTGTGCTTGCTCAGTCTTTTCCAAATAACATTCAATACTCAGGGTGCTCATGTGATTTCTTGTCGATTACATTAATATTTTATTTCTTAAGGTGGATACACAGTATTTCCCATATTATTATTTTTTAGTTAAAACATTAGGGCATCAAAATGTGCTTACTTTCTTGTAAATGGGTTATCTGGCAATAATTTCAAGTTTATAAAAAATAAGTGAATTAAGGGACACCTGTATTCCCAGGTTTACCTATTGCTACTGTCTAAGCCCACTTGCTTTATTATATTCTGTGCGTGTGTGTGTGTGTGGGTGGGTGTGT
>NW_006195470.1:0-1387 GCF_000334495.1 Tupaia belangeri chinensis | reverse complement strand
GATTCAGGGCCAGACCACAGAGGGCCTTGAATACCAAGTGAAGGGGTCTAGGTTTGAATTTTATACCATAAGCTGAAGTCCAATATGGGGGCCCCTTTGCCCATGTTTTATTTGACTTCTCTTGACAAAACAGCAGAGGTGGCAGCCAGGACTTACATTTCCACACGACACAGCCAGTGGGAGCGCCATAGCAGCTGCTCCCTGTAGGCGGAGCATGGGTCGCCAGGCCCACAGTCCCCTCAGTCTCTACTGTGTGTGTTATAGAGGCCTGCTTGGCTCGTCGAGCCCCAGCCTGGTCCATGCGGGCACCTGAGTGCACACCCTTGGGCACAGACACTAGGGAGCCATTGCAGGTGTTGGAGTAAGCTGTGGCCTGGACTGAGCTAAGGCTTTAGGAAGATTGGTCTGGCTGCAGTGTCGAGAGGGAGTGAGATGGGAAGGGTCCAGGGTTAAGGAGATAGCGGAAGTGCAGACGGAGCTGGCGGAAGTTATGCCTGGCCTGTGCTGTGAGTCTAGCCCGCCCTGGTGGCTCAGGCAGGGTGGCTAGGGGAATGGAGAGAGGTATGAGTGGATGAGAGGTGGGTGCAGTAGGCCTGCTTTGGGGTTGGCAGCCCCAGTAAACCTGCTGGGGCCTGCAGTCCTTGTGGACAGCTTCTCCTGCTAAATGGCCTGGGCCTGAGGGCTGCCCTGGAGCTGGTGGGGGTAAAAGAGCCCCTTAGCAGCTCCAAGGGGACCTGGTGGGTAGAAATAGCACTGTTCAGCTTGGTGGCCTCCCATAAACTCGGGGCACTTGGGGGTCTGAGGCAGGCCTCCCCAGGGACCCAGACTGCTGGCGGCCTCCCCTGGGGGGTGGTAAACTGGCCTTTTTTATAGCGGGGGGCCTCTGCATGGCTTGTGCAGCCTGGAGACCCTGGGAGTCACGATGACTCAGTGACACGTCTCCTTGGAAACGTCTTCCCAGCACCCCTCTGTCGGCCACCACTGGGGAGGGAGTGATTCGGATCTGACAGAAAGGCAGGGGTCTCAGGAAGCGTGTTCAGCAATGAGGTCTCCTTTAAGATTCCTGTCGCCCTCCCACACCCCCGTGGATGAGGCCACTTTTCTGGCCTCCCCCGGCAGGCAAATAAAAATCTGGGCGCGGTCCAAGCTCTGTTCTGTGGCCTCCCGTGGGGATGACCCGGTCTTGCCCAGCCGCTCCTTCCCTACCTCCTGCTGCAGCCCCCCAACCGCCCACTGTACTCTTCCAGACTCCCGGAGGTGGCCCGCCTCTTCCCCCTCGGATCGTGTCTCTGCAGGAGGCTGCTGGCTCGGGCTCCCTGGGGCCGGCCGAGGGTGAGCTGGAGGAGGCTGGTGGGGCCTGGCCCACAGGCAGCGGCCCCCCGTGGCT
>NW_006195469.1:0-1387 GCF_000334495.1 Tupaia belangeri chinensis | reverse complement strand
TTTTTCCATTAAATATATTAAATAAGACTATATTATACCAGTTTTATGCAGCCAGAATATGTGTCTAATGAACAAAAGTAAATATAATGATACTTGTTTGTTTTAATAGCACAAAATACCTAGTTGTCAGAAATACTCAGTTCTACATGAAGGCAATTTGTTCAGAGACTTAAGTGAGAGGCAGAAATATTGCTATACTACCATGCTTATCCTTTTTGTCAATAATCTTCCACAATCATACCTATTTAATACACAGTGCGAATGTTTATTTTTCCAATTTAGGTAGGGCAGGATGCTCTATACTTTACAAAGGAAAAAATCTAAGGTAAAATGAGGTTAAATGACTTTGCCAAGGTCACACTGTGAGTCCACAGCAGATCTAAGATGAAAACAAAATGCAATGAGCCGTGGTCCCTTCCTTCCTGGGAAATAATTCATCAAGCACTTATCCCAAATCAAGATTAATTGGGTCAGATGATAGCTCTTTCTTCACCGGAGCACATTCAACAGATACAGCTGACATCTATTGTTTTTATGTTCCCATTCTAAATGTGGTGTGTAATGAAACAAAAATAGAGTTAAAAACAGAAATTTCTTCTAATACATCAAAGATTTCCCATCCTTTCACTATCACAGCATCTGCATGAGGAAGGGCATGTGTAATAGATGTTCTCGTACATTATATTCAGGTAAAAGCTAAAAAAGAACAGTTCCACAGCTCTTCAGTGCTCTGATCTCTTAGGTGTTGTTTCTAGAATTAAGGATGCATCTTGTGTATTTCCATAAGAATCATGTATCTCTTTAGAGTCTCAGCATTCCTATTGAAACAACTGGCCTCGGTGTAACTGCTGTCATGTTGATTATAATTACAGCCATTGTTACATTTTCATTTAGCAAAGGAAAGAAACTTAAACTACATACAGGTCAGTTTTTCAGAACTGGGATCAATTAAATTATTTACCAATTATTTACTATTTGTATAATGTCAGAAATATTATCCTCTCTTACAAAATCCATGAGTATGAAACAGGTAGCAGTGCTCTCTGCAACTTAAGTTGAAATGGCTTTTTTAAATCATTGAAAGTTGTTTCAATCCTGTCTTGGGCAAGACACAGTGATGGTGTTAAGTCCCTATATATGCTCAGAGTTCAGTGTCTGCCTTTGTTCTCAAATTTAATTTGTAACAAGTTAATAATAACTCTCAACTACACATACATTTGAAATAATTGTTCATTTTTATTAGAAAGATGGTGTAGTCGGAAAAAGCAGGCCACTATAAATCTCTTTCATTATATACTAGCTGTCATAACTTTGTACATTTGAGGCGGAAACGCTTTTATCTCTTTAATCATCTACCCCCAGATATGGATGAGAGGCTGGCCTGTTT
>NW_006195468.1:0-1385 GCF_000334495.1 Tupaia belangeri chinensis | reverse complement strand
TCATTCTTCCCTGAATTCGCTCAGCACGTGTCAGTGAGTGCCTACTGTGTGCTGGGCAGTGTGCTGAGAGGTGACAATTTGGAGAGCAGCGTCACAGAAGCAAAAGCGGGAAGGCATTTTAAAAACTAGAAACACCCTGTGAGGGTATTTTAGACATGAGGGTTTGGGGATTTTATGAAGGGCATGTCAGTGGAATAGTGAGGGTGGGATCTAGATGGTGGAGACTTGAGGATGGGCTGGGAGATACATAAACAGGACAAGGAGTATGGAATTCTCTCAAATATTTGATTATGAGAGGAGAGGACAGAGTGTGGATGGGAGATGAGGCTCAAGAAACAGGGGAGAGAGTGTGTCAGCAAAAATGGTGAAGTAAAGAATCCTGTAATTTTACCATCTATAAGAAAAATAGAAAATGGGCCTACAACAACACAAAACCCTGTCAGAAGCAATTTTGGGACTAATTTAGGTTTTGCCCAACAATTTTGGGACTCTGGAAAGAACTGGATGCTGCAGCAACCGAAGGAATACTTGAAGAAAAATGTCAAGTCTTGCTCACAATAGGATGTTCAGCGACCTGAGCCCCGTTGCCTGGTCTGAAGTTGAACAACAGCCTTGAAAATAAAACCTGTATCATGGGCTCTGGAGAGAGGAGGCAGGGCCTCCCTGAGGAAGAATTGTAGTGATTCGTTTTGGTCTGTCTGGTTGCTCCCTGGGAGACTTGCTTAGAGGCTTGCCATTACTTCTCCCCAGTTCATAACTAGTCCAGTGCTGAAGATGCTACCATGGGACGTTTGTCAAAACACCTACAAGAAAATGCTTTCATCGCTGCTGCCTGAAGTTATAGACAGGAGTTGAGAAAAAGAATAACCAAACTATTTCAGGGAAATCCTGGCGAATGAGAGGGTTTTAAGAAGTTTGAAAAGTTGCTTGAGAACCTAGAAGGAACAAAGTTTGAAATTAAGTTGCTAGCAGTTCAAACTAGATTGTTACAAATTTGGGATGTTCATTGTAATGCTCAGGGAGGCCATCAATAAGAGAACTAAAAATGTATAGTAAAAGAAATCACAAGGGAATTAAAATTGTACATTAGAAAATATCCTTTTCTAAAATAATTATTTCTTTCATGGGCCAGCAAGAGAGAGAGGGAGAAAGAGAGAAGGAAAGACAAGAGCCTCGAAAGGGCTTCAGGCTGCGATGCTCTCCAGCCTTCCCCTGCCCTCCAGGAGCAGAAACACACACACACACACCGGCATGTATAGACGGACCAGGAACTGAACTCTGCTCTTCCATGTGGCCTCCAGGAGTGTAGAGCACCACGCCACCACTACACCACTGTGGCTGTACCCAAAACATCTTTTCTTTTCCCTTAGAGAGATTTTTGCTAT
>NW_006195467.1:0-1385 GCF_000334495.1 Tupaia belangeri chinensis | reverse complement strand
GGAGATTCTGGGATATGAACCTGGAATGTTCCCATATGGCCATAGGATCATGGAGCACTGTATTATCTCTATGTCACCATGATCGGCCCTAATTTAATTTTCAAAAATTATTTTGCAGCAGTTTCATCATATAATGAGTAACAGCCATATCCAATTAATTTGGACAGGACCAATTTCAAATTTGTAGCTAAGAGCTGTACCAAGTTCGCTTCTATATCTTCAGTTTCAGCAAAGAGTGTAATAAGCATAACTGGTTTACTAAACAGTGTGAACTGGACAGAGCAACAGCAGGAAATAGTCTTAATATTTTCTAGTAACTGCCTTCAACTCCATGCTGTCAAATATTTACTGTCCTTTAACAACATCTCTGGAAGAATCCATGATTTTCCCTGTCAATGACCTTTGGCCAAAGACCACCAGAAATATATCTGTGGTTGATAAGTTGATTACCACTTGCTGTAGCAAGGGAGAACACACACCAGGGAAAACAAATGTTTCAGTAGAAAGATGTTGAAATAGTCTTATTCCAGGATTTGGACTGTGTTGGGTGACTTTAGGAATGTTTAAGATTTGGGAAAGGAGGACAAGCCCATGGCCCGGTAGCTGCATGAGCTGAATCCTGCATGACTGACTGAGTGGTGAATCCCAGACTGGTGGTCTGAAAAACATGCCAGACACGTGTGCATATGTGCCTAAATTCCTAAAAGGGTGGAGAAATGGAGGAGGAAGGATTGTGGCACGACCATGCCCCATGGAGGGTGCTTTCTCTCTTCCTCTCTTTTTCTCTGGTAAGTGCACATGCTCTATGGAAAATTTAAAAACAAATGAAAAAAAAAAAACAGATTTGGGGAAGGAGTTTAAGAAAGTAGGATTTTACCCTGTTTTGGAAGATCTCAAGAAGTAGAAATAATCCTAGGATTGCTATTTTAATAAATTTCTCTGGAGCTTGTACAGCCCTGAACCAGATTAAAGTTGTTATTGGTAAAGAAGCAGCAGTCACTCATGTCAGCCAGGAAAGAGAATGGTGGACTGTTATACTTTGCATAGTGACCTTGGTTTTATCTGTACTTAGACTATATTATAGCATCTTGTTTGTTCCACTTTATCACAGTTACGCAGCAGCCTTGTCTGATGTTTATACTTTATTATGATATGCAGCATGACATCATATGCCAGATACGAGAGGTTGGCCAGTTCGCAGCAACACCACACCTAGCTGGTAACATCAGGTTAACTCTTGGCTGAGTGAGAGCAACTGTTTTTCTCTTTCTTACTCATCTTAAGCTAATATCAAGTCTAGTCTATACAGTGTTATCTCCTTCCCTTTCTAGCTCAGGTTTAACCTATTGTTCAAGGATCCACAGTAGAGACAAATGCAGATTCCA
>NW_006195466.1:0-1385 GCF_000334495.1 Tupaia belangeri chinensis | reverse complement strand
TGTGTGTGTGTGTGTGTGGGGGGGTGTCTGTGTGGTAAAACATACCCACTTAGTTTAGATATTTTAAGACATTGATAAGTGCACATATAACTTGTCATTAATTTATACACTTGACTCTGCATAGTAAAATTAATTGAAGACTTGTCAAGAAGACATGCTTTATGAGAAGAGTAAGCTAAATTATCTCGTAAAATGAATACTATTCAGAGGTTTAAAGTATTACAGAAATGAACATTACATTAGGATAAGACAGGCTAATAGATTTCAGTGGAAAGCTTCCAGTTTTAGAAATTATATTATATTAAAAATAATTCTGTAACCCCAAATCTATTATATTTATTACCCTAGGTGATTTCTTAAAGTTTTACCACAGTGAGTTTGGCATCAATATAGACTGGAATTATTAGAAATATAAAACAGTATTATATCTCATCTGTTCAGCTCATCTACATTATATGCCATATGATTTTAATAACATTATTTCAAAGGTATTTCAGGCAAAGTCAGTTTTGAATTAATTCATAATTCTTTGACTCACAAATCAATGAAGATACAGCCTACTCTGTCTTTTTGGGAGTAAGAGGAAGTGAATGTCTATGTACGATTGGAAAGTTTGAAGTTACTTGGAAGCAGTAAGAGACAATATAATTTTTATTGAAATTGTGATATGCCTGAAGTAGGTAAAATATGGTTTCCTATTATTGTTCATTGGTATACACACATGGATATTTATTTTCAGAAATTATAGAATTTATTTCCCCTTAAGGTTCATAATACTTAGAATAAAATACTACTACCTTTAAAATACACAACCTAAAATGTTATTTATCAAAATAATTTTGAGCAGTAAAAACATTTTTACTGTAAGGTTTTATGTAAACAATGCTAATTTTTTTCCCATGAATCAGCACAGTCTCTTCTGTTTTTCTACATTTCTAACTGTAGTTCAGACCTCTGAAGTCTAAAACTATTCAGTTGTTGGGAAAGTCAGGACAAATTGTTTATGCGAAAGTACGTCGTGACTTTCTCAATGACCCAATAGCTGTCTTGTAGACTTACCCTCTTTTCCCCTTGAACCATCAGGTCTGGGGCTGAGTATATATTTGTAGCCTGATTCCCAGTGCCAGATGGAAACAAATGGGATCCTATCGGCAGAGTGCTATCTTCCAGGTCATATCCTCGAGTCTCAACATGTAGCTGGAGTGGGGTCTTAGGTTTAGCTTTGAATGCAAGAATCCATTTCCTTCTGTGCTTTACCAGTGCTCCACGGGGAAGAGAATCTTATCCCAGTGCTACTACTTGGCCACCATCCCTGTGGACCTGCTTGTGCTGTGCCATCCCTCCATCCTTTGATGCTGATCCCCATGTCCCCACCTGCAGTCACT
>NW_006195465.1:0-1384 GCF_000334495.1 Tupaia belangeri chinensis | reverse complement strand
CTTAACCACCATGCCACCTGCTGACTCCAGTGCTTGCTTTTTTTTAAGGCTATTTTTTGGAGTAGTGTGGATTCACAGCAAAATTGAAAGTACAGGATTGCTCAGATACTTACTGCTCCCACATATGCATAAGCTCCCCCATTAACAATATCCTCCTCTAGAGTGGTACATTTGTTCCACCTGATTTACAGGTCATTATCATCCAATGACCACAGTTTACATCATGTTTCACTCTTAGTTGAATCTTAGTGTTATTACGCATTCTATGGCTTTAAACCAACTTTTAATGGTTTAAACTGCCATTATAATATTATACAGAGTATTTTCACTGCCCTAGAAAATCTCCATGCTCTGCTTATTCATCCCCTGTAGCTGACTCCAACCCCTGGTAACTACAGATCTTTCTACTCTTTCCATAGTTTTGCCTTTTCCAGAATGTCGATTGAAATTACAGTTTCAGAGTGGCATTTTTCATTCAGAAATATGCACTTAAGTTTTCTCCATGTCTTTTTATCACTCGACAGTTCATTACTTTTTAGTTCTGAATAATATTCCATTGTCTGAATGTACCATAGTTTGTTTATCCATTTATCTACTGAAAGACATCTTGGATGAATCCAAGTTTGGGTAATCATGAATAAAGCTGCTCTAAACAATAATGTACAGGATTTTGTGTAAACAGGTTTCACCTCCTTTGGATAAACACCAAAGAATATGGTACCTGGATCATATGGTAGGAGTATATTTAGTTTTGTAAGAAACTACCAACGTGCCTCCCAAATTGGCTGTGCAATTTTGCATTCCCACCAGCAATTTAATAAGAGTTCCTGCTGTTCTACATCTCACCACCATTTGTTATTATTGCTGTGTTCCAGATTTCAGTCATTCTAATAGTATAGTATAGTATCATCTCATTATTGCTTTAATTAGGGTTTCACTGATGACATTGTGGTAAGGGCCTTCTAAGAACAAAGAAAAGGGAACATAGTATAGTCAGTTTCTATGTATGCATGCATAGTTTTATAGCCACTCCATGTACCCGTGCGTGACTCTACAACAACCTTATAACATAGGCCACCCCATAAAAATGTTTGTTACCATATAAAGGGAACAATAAAATGTAAAGCAAAATTAATGGAAAATCTCAGCCTTTAGATGTGAATCTGCTAAGCCAGTGCTGGCACAAAGAATCATTGCTTCCTGCTAAAAGACTCAGTACCCTGTCTCTCTGGCTATATTGCCGCTACAACATGTGATGTGGAGCATCTTTTCATGTGCTCATTAGTGATCTGTATATCTTCTTT
This sequence comes from Tupaia belangeri chinensis, assembly GCF_000334495.1. Taxonomy (NCBI): domain Eukaryota; kingdom Metazoa; phylum Chordata; class Mammalia; order Scandentia; family Tupaiidae; genus Tupaia; species Tupaia belangeri. The sequence continues at coordinate 80 of NW_006195465.1, read as the reverse complement.
GGTAAGGTGTTTGTTAGCTCATTTTTTATTTTTAGAATTTGTTTGTTTGTTTGCCATAGGGTTCATGTGCTCACTGGAGA
>NW_006195464.1:0-1383 GCF_000334495.1 Tupaia belangeri chinensis | reverse complement strand
TAACCCGTTAACGAAGCTCACTGAAAGGGTATATGCGCCCACTGCTACATGGCCGCTCTCCCCTCCACGGGCTTCTGAAGCCAGAGGCTAAGACAGACCGTTATACAGCAGGCCCAAAGCTGTTCGAATCATTCATCTTTAAATCCTCGCCTCGAGTGAAACATCGCATGACCTAGTGCCCACTAGATGGTGACGCAGTGCCAGCACAGTGCTCCACAAGGTGACCCACATGCGAAGGCTCCAGGTTCACATCTGCAGACGTTCCTGAACACCCCGAGTGCATGTGCCCGTGATTTCAGACTGCCCGAAGCTGGGGGTGAACCGCAGCAGGCAGGTGCTGCTGGGGGTGCCTCTCTTTCTCTCTCATTGTTCATTAGGGAAGGAACATTTCATTTGATACTACAAAAATAAAATTCTGAGAATGTCTACCTATCACTACCATAGTCTCAGAAACTGGAAAATGTCTGACAATATCAATAAGTGTTTATTGATGGACAAACTGGATTTTTTCCCAAGAAACAACTGAATGAAATAATTTGCATTAATAATTGTGAGTGACTAAGATTTAAGAGTTGCCCATGGCCGTACTTCCAGCACTGCCTTTCTCCCAAACCCTGCCACATCCACTCCACGCCACCCTGGGAGGGTTTACGGTGCTCTGATGCATAGAGCAGGGTGCAGGGAGGCCCTGGGACTGTCGATGTGTCCATCAACGCACTTGATAGTGCTTCTGCCTGACGCTCCTGCCCCTCTTTCTCTTTCTTCCTTGACGGATACTCACCTTCGGGACCTAGCCAACCTGCTGTGAAGAAACTCAGGCTACATGGAGGAGCTGAGCATAGGTGTGTTGAATCCGAGCAAACTTCTCGGCTGCCAATCAGCATAACTCCCCAACATGTGAATGAGCAGATTCTCAGCTGTTTCCAGTCTTGTTGAAGACTCCGACATTATGAAGGAAACAATCCCTGCTTCACCCTGCCCACATTTCTGACTCACAGCATCTGTAAGAACAAGTAGTTTACACTCACCAGTTTTTTTTGGTGATTTGTTATGTAGCCCTCGTCCCTGACACAGTGATTATTTACAAAAATTCACAAATAAACACTGGGCAAAGACAAATTTGAAAACCTAAATTACTTTGGAGATTAGTAATGATATTAATATTCAGAATAATATTGTAAACATTTTAACATTAATGTTTTATGAAATTTTTATTATTTATTGTTGCAATGTATTTAAGCTTCAGCATTTATTTATAGTTGTCTTAATGTTTCATTTATATGCATCTAAATGTGCTATTTTGAAACTTTATTTTATACTTTCTGATTTACATTTAATAGGACATGGTATGCTTTTTCAAAGCATGCATACAGTGTGTGATAA
>NW_006195463.1:0-1382 GCF_000334495.1 Tupaia belangeri chinensis | reverse complement strand
TGCTGCTCTTCCTTCCACTGTAGAGATCCAGATCTCTAACTGGTATCATTTCTTCCTACCTAAGATATTTCTAATGGAGAAAGTCTGCTGAGGATGATTTCAACTCCTGTATGTCAGAAAAATCTTCTAAACATTTTCATTGTTTAAAGATATTTTCTCTAAGGATAGAATTCTAGCTTGATAGTTTTTTCTTTAAGTAGTTTCAAGCTCATTTTTTCTGTCTTCTGTCTTGCATTGTTTCCAGTGAGAAACCTGTTACTATTCTTGTCTTTGTTTCTCTGGTCATGTTATATCTTATCACTGGTTTTAAGTGTTTGATGATGATATGCATTATCGTTTCTTGTACTTGAGGTTTGCTGAACTTAGTAGATTTGTGCATTTCTAATTTCCATCAAATTTGGAAACCTTTTGGCTTTCATTTCTCTAAATATATCATCTGAACCTGCCCAGCTTTGTGTGGGGGAGGCACACATACATTTAGTCATTTGTGGTTGTCCCTGAACTCACTGCTGCTCAGTTCACTTATTTCCTCTCTGTTTTATGCTTTTGTGTTTGATTTGGGGGTCATCTTTATTGCTATATCTTCAACTTCACTGATATCTCCCTCCCCTCAAGTTTTGTGATGTCTAATGTGCCACTAACCTGAGCCAGTATATATATTTTTATCTCAAAATTAAAGTATTCACGTCTAGAAATTTTCTTTGAGTCTTTTTCACATTTCCCATATCTCTCCTCTACCTTCTCAAGCATATAGAATATAATTATAATTTCCTTATGGGTCTGTTTCTACAAATTTATTTTTATCCTTCTTATGCTTTATCTTTTCTAGCTTCTTTTCCTGCTGCTAATTTTTTATTGCAGGCCAGAAATTATGAAATTCATCTTGTTGGGTACTAGTTCTTTCTATATTGCTTTAAATGTTCTTACATTTTTCCTGGGATGGAGTTAAGTTACTTAAGTACAATGTGATCTTTTTGAGGCTTACTTTAAAGCTTAATTAGTCTAGAGCTCATTTTGCCCCTTACTACTGAAGGAATGCCCTTCAGACTTCTTAATGCTCTAGGTATTATGAAACTTTTCCAGTTCAATTGGTGAGAACCAAAGAATTTCCAGCCCTCAGTGAGCTCCAAGGCTTGTTCTACCTGTTCATTTCTGGTGGTTCTTCCCCCTGCAGTTTCTTCATATGCTCTACCAAGGAGTACTCAGCTGAGGACTTGAGGAAAACCCTCTGAAGACCTCTGGAGCTTTCTTCTTAGAGTACTTTCTCCATGCAGCTCTTTCTTGTCTGATTTTCTGGCCACAAATTCTAGGCATCTTGGTTTCCTTGAGTTCTCAGCTCTGTCCCTTCAACCACAGCCATGCTCTATCCCTTGAGTTCTCAG
>NW_006195462.1:0-1381 GCF_000334495.1 Tupaia belangeri chinensis | reverse complement strand
GGAAACAGAACATCTGGCGCCACAACCGGCTGAGCAAGTCCCGGAAGTTCTAGCAGGACTGGACTGGACGGGCCGCGAGCCTGGCCTCCTGAGGGTAGCCGGGGAGGGGAGCAGAGCGCCCGCCCCACCAGGACTTTCTTCTTGCCCGCAGCGGTCAGACCCCCACAGCAAGGCCGGACCTGGGCCCTGGGGCTAATAAAGAGCGCTCTGGGAGACCTGTGCTGGAAAAAATTAAAAACGCAATTTGCCTCCTCCTTTCCAAAGATTTTCCTCTTATTTCATTTGTTTTACTAATCTGACTAAACTTTTGGAAAATATTAAAATGATCATTGTTCATTGGCATACCTGTCTCGTATCTGACTTTAGTGGGAAACACCTGAGCTTCACTTTAAGTATGACGATACCCGAGGCAGGTACAATAAATTAGCTGACTCAGAAATCCCCGTCTGGCTTGTAGCTCCTGCAATTTAAAGCTGGCTAGGCACCCACAGCTGGCTGTGTCATTCTCTGTTGGATATAAACCGTGTCACACAAGGCCAACCTTAGACAAGGTTCCTCTGAGCCATGATACAACCAGTTCACACCATAATTTTGCCTAAGTTCAGACAAAATTAAGAGGGGCCGCTATCCACAAAGTATCAAACATCCTCTTTTCTTACTAAATGAGTGATGGTTCATTCTTTACCACTTGTTTACCCTCTCTATTGATAACATTTGAGGTTCTCGATCATATAATCGTCCCCACTTTCTGACAGGCTCCAACCTAGAACGAATCTCTGCTTCCTTAGGCCCTTCACAAATCACCCGACCACAGCCCACATCCTAGTGTATGAATATCTCCCAACATCCTTTGAGTGCTATACCCCACGGCTCCGCTGGTGTGTGTGCTGCTTCACTGCAGCAAGCAATAAACCCAACTTGTTCAATCGCTGTTGTTTGTGGTGGTCTCCAGCTAGAGGACATGGACACCCTTTACACCCTAGAAAACAGAGGAGTATATTTCAGGACGTACAGCTAAGTTTCAGTCAGACCTTCTCACCCTGCTGTCCACCAGAGATACCTGGAATTTACAGATCTTCAGGAGATTTAGAAATTCTCTCAAATTCACTGCAGAATGTGGCCCTCCACGTGTGCATTAAATCTCACTTTAAAGTTCATTGAACACTTTTTCCTCAGAGTCTACCTCAATATTAATATTGGCATCCTTTCCTATCCAAAGTGAAATTCTTATGAGCCTCCTTGGGCCAGAAGTGAAAAATAGTCATTTATTCCAAGTCCCTACAGGACAAACTTTTTTCTTTTTTCCAGTGACAGTAAGTCTTTATTCATCGTACTTTCCCAGGAGAAGAGGGGAAGGGAAGAGTCAGCATGTGTGTTACAA
>NW_006195461.1:0-1381 GCF_000334495.1 Tupaia belangeri chinensis | reverse complement strand
ATGTTGAAATATTCACTTTGTAAACTAAATACCATGATTGTATAAAAAACTTGAAATTAAAAAATTAAAAAATTAAAATAAAAATTACAAGAAATTAAGTAATTAACTAAGAACATGCATTAAACTCAGCAGGGTCCCCCTCTGTTTAAAAAGTGATTAAACACATTAATCATAAAATCAGTGTTCAAAAAATAATCAGAGTTGTTTAAATGACAAAATGTATCTTGGGTCTTGTTATGACTTTACCCTGTACAGACTTGGTAGCAGTATCCATGACACCTTATTGGCAATTTCACTCCACATGACTGGATAATGACTAATTATGAGCATTTTATAATTTTACCTGTGAGGATGATCCACCCAAATAAACATAATAGGCAGCTTTTGAATATAAGCACCATGTACAATGAGTTGGCTTTTATTTTCCCTATCAGGAAAATAATAATGTTAATTGGTAGCATATGCACTTGTATGAATTTTAATGACAATAGCTCTATCCTAAAATGCCACAATAAAACTTCCTACATTATCTTATAATCTGCTGCCCTTAGAAGGGCCTGTGAAAATTAGAAATAATCTGTTTCTTAAACCACAATGGAAGCTGATACATATATTGTGTAGCATTAGCAATGTCATTCAATCTGTTATTAACCATGCCGTATGTGTATTCTGGAATAAGGTGCTCAGGTTGCTAGTGATTGGTTCTGCAATGGGACAAAAATCATAGATTTGCAATTTTATAAACCAAATAAACATAGAACTTCTAAGAACCCAAAAATCTTTCTTAATCATATGGTAAAATCTTAAGTAGGTAAGAGGGCTGAGTTAATTCATAGCTTTTTCTGATGACCAATATACTCCATGTCCTAACTTTGGGTTGATTTCATAACTCTGTGATGAATATAAATATTATTTATCCCTTTAGAGAAAATAGTTTGGAGTTTCCATCAAAAAAGCCAGTGGGTTTTCATTGTTACTAGTTACGGCTGGCAAGATATATTTTGCTACTATAAACTTGGTTTATTTTGTGCAACCCCAATACAACCTGAAGAGAAAAGAGAGTTTTTTCTAGTTACTTCAAAATCTGAATTTGATTTTGTTTTGTACAATACCACAGTATTTTTTTATGAGTGGCCTTAGCATTTCCTTTTACAGTACATGATTTTTGGTCATGATAAATTTTGATATGTATACGATATTCTCACAACTCAATTATGGAATATTCAGTGTTATAAGATTGCAAGACTTCCCCGAAGACTTATTTATATAGGATAAAAAGACTTCTTCAACTCCAGATATTTCTTCCCTAGGCAAGTTTATGTTTTATTGTGCTAAGCACTGTTAAAAGCCATTAATTGGTCTACTTTGTGGATCATGGCTC
>NW_006195460.1:0-1380 GCF_000334495.1 Tupaia belangeri chinensis | reverse complement strand
CTGCCTTCACGATCTCAATAGACCCCATTTCCAAATACTTCTTCCTAAGGATTAGGTTTCAACATGGAATTTGAGAAGGACACAAACATTGAGACCATAGGAAATGATACTAAAGCAGTTAGGGGGTCTGCCTGTAGCTCAAAGGGAAGATCTGATGTATCTAAAGGGTTATGTTGTCCCCCATGACAGTGATTGGTTTAGCAATGGGCACGTGACCAAAGAATGTTTTTCTGAATGCTTCCAAGGAAGTACTTTCTCACTCTTAAGAGAGAGCAACAGGAAAGCAGACACTCTCCTGTCAATTGCTACTGGCAGTCATCCCATAGCCCCAAGAAAACTGCCTTGGGATTGAACTGACACTGTGGACAGCAGTGTGGAACATGAAAAGATGCAAAGTCCTTGATGATGCCATTGAAATTCTGGATCTACTAAAATTGAAGCCTTCCCTTACTTCTCTTTTCCTCTCATTCTCAAACTAAAGAAAACCCTTATTGGACAAGCTACTTCTAGTTTGTTTTCCTATTACTTACAGCTGAAAACATTCTAATACAAAAGTATTCAGAAAAAAACAGCATTCACATACAAAAGGAGCCTACATCTCTGGTTCCAGATCCTGCACTACAGCCTTCATTCCACCCACCTGGGACTCAGCACTCATAACCTCAATAGCTCAGTACACAGACATTACATTTCCAAACTCAAACTCTTCAGCTATCTTCTTCTCATTCAGTAGCAATGGTCCAAGCTGCTAGATATCCAGGTTTATATACAGATCCATCCTCATTATAAAGTAATCCTTTCTGTGATATTGACCAGGGTGACTCAAGGTAGATGAGCTAGCTGTTAAATGCTTTTTCAATTTTTGCCCTTGCGATATCCCTCTTTTTGTACTTCAAGCCCTCCTCCTGGCCTTTTGTCCTTAGGGCAAAGGGGAAGAAGACAACACTGTCTTCTTTATTGTTAGTTTCTAGTCCCTCCTAGTGATTCTCATCCTCCTTAAGCTTTTAGGTCTCCAGTATAAATAGGCATACTCTCTAAGCCACTCTGTGTCCCTGATTTGATCATCTCCTAAGACAACCTGAAAGAGGCTGCAGGTATCCAGAGCTGAAGAACATAAGATCCAGGGTGACTAAAACTGCAAGTTGATCAGGGGTGCCAGTGCTATGCTGATCCCCATGGAAGCTGAGGCTGAGGAATTGGGGCCAATGTAGAAGGATGGGTAAGAGCAAATTGTTGGTAATTTCATAAAACCCATTCAAACTGGGTTTGGAGTGGAAACCAAGGTAACTTCACCATGAAAGTGAGGAAGCACATTGGCTTTGAAGTTAGGTCAACTGGATTCACTTGTCACCTCCAAAACTGACCAGCTTTGTTACCTTT
>NW_006195459.1:0-1380 GCF_000334495.1 Tupaia belangeri chinensis | reverse complement strand
TTTTAAAAAGGGGAAATAATTGAGAAGATTCTAGGTTGACTTTCATTGTCTTTTTAAGTAGTTCATTGTAAACAGTATATATAAATTATGTATTAAGTGATGTATAAAAAGAGAGTAACGTTTTCCTAATGTAGTTGATAATAATATCTACTGGTTAGTAAAATTTTATGTTAGGTCATGGGCATATATGATCTTTCTGCATTATGTCTTATGACCTTTATGAATTTAAAATTACATCAAAATTAAAATTTAAAAATTATATGTATGCATTATTCTAAAGTCCTTACATGTATTAGCTCATTTAGTTCCCATTAACTCATTGAGGAAACTTCTTGTCTTATTTCTGTTTCACAGGTGGAAAGTGGAAAAACGTAAGTGTGGAAACGTTAAGTAACTTTCAATTTCCCATAGTTAGAAAATAGCAGAATTGAGATTTAATGAGGATGTTAGACTCCAGAGTCCATGATCAAAATATCTCTGATTTGGGTAATGTAGACCAAATCCAAAAACCTGTTATTGGTGATGAAAATCAATACCTCTTGATTCTTATTTTATGATAAATTTAGGCTAAACAGCAAGTAATGTTTTATCGTTTTATTGAGGTAACTTATACCATATTATTTATATAGTATTTTTTATTTCATATATTCCTAAATTATATTTTTTAAAAGAAAATGATTACTAACAGAAATCTTTGAGTATTTGTATACTATACTAAGAAGGCTAAAAATTCTGGTTTAAAAATTGTCTATGACTTGACTGCTTTACTGGAGCTTAACATTGCCAGGAACCAGTTAAACATTCTGACATTGGTGAAATAAAATAATAGGCAAATGGCCTAGAAATTTGATATAGAAATAATTTCTATATTCCGTTCTTTGAAAGTACTGACTCTTCAACTATAGAACTTTGAGCAAAAATGGAATGAAAGGTCTAGATTCTTTGAACCAAAACATATACAGAAAATTTAGGGGACTAGAGTGAGAAGAATGAAATAACATTTGGAAAAATAAAAGTGGTTTTATATGCTGTTATTGTCCATGACTCTCTAAAGGAACACCTTGCTGTGGAGTGTCATGGCACTTGTATTATCTGTGACATGGAAGATAAAGTTAATCTTTCAACATTGGCTATTTAAAATTATTATTTCTTCTTATCATGGGCCATATAATCCTTATAAAAGAGTAACAATTTACTATGATTGATATATAAAGCAATGCATGAGAAATCATGTATCATGTATTTACTACCCAGCCTAAAAAATGGTGTAATAGTGAGGCTAGTAGGTTGAGGTAGGGCACCGGGTTCCCACATGGCTGACTATAGTTACTGTCCCAACCCTGGTGGCCTGAAAGTCATGCTGAGTGCATGTGTGTGTGT
>NW_006195458.1:0-1380 GCF_000334495.1 Tupaia belangeri chinensis | reverse complement strand
GAATCCCACTCTGAGAAATGGCACCTCTTCTCTCCCATTCTCAATCATCTTCAATGGTTCTCTTGTCTACTGAGTGCCAACTGTATACTCAACATTGTGCCGGCCACCTTATTAGCTCTCGGAATCTCTCAACAACCCTGGAGGCTTGGCTGCCATTCGGAAAACTTGAGCGACTTGTCAAATTGCTGCTCATTGGGCTAAGCTTGAACTTTCTACCCAGTTGTATGCACCCCACCTAGATGTCTGAGGGGATCTCAGTCCCTTCCTTAGTCCCCAGCTCATTGATCACCCAGCATGGACCTTTACCCAGCTGGGATTTCAGTTGCAGTTGGTACTACAAAGGACACTCCAGCCAACATTCATTTCATTTTGGCCCCAGTGAGATCAAAGCCTTCTTCACTGGATAATAACTTCTTTTGACTAGCTTCACAATTCAGTGTGTGTTGTCCTTGATTTCTTTCCCCAGCCACACTGACTTTTTTGCCAGTCTTTACTATTTGCAGTCTTTACCAAGAACTAAGCTACCATGTTATGGGGACTGAGGCTGTGAGATGGGAAGGAGGATGTCTAAGCACTCACTGAGGGGTTAGGCTTAGTCATTTGACAGATGAGCTGCCTGGTCCTCCCTTGCTCAAGATAGAGATTACCACACATAGGAGGGTCACTTCAGTGCTCTGAGGACTCAAACTTTCCTCTCTTAAAACACACTCAAACTTCTCAGGTTCTATCTGGTCTGTTTTGCACTATTGTAACAGAAATCCTGACACTGGGTAATTTATGAAGAACAGAGATTCATTTCTTAGAGTTTGGAAGCTAAAAGTCTAAGATGGAGAGGCCTACATCCAGTGAAAGCCTTGATGTTGCATCAACATGTCATCCCACGGCACAAGGAGGACTAGAAAAAGACTTTGGTACAGTAAGAGATGGAACTTACAGCCTCAAGCCCTTTCCTAATTAATCCATTAGTGAGGGTGGAGTCTCCCATTAGGCATCATCTCCTTACTCTGTTGCATTGAGGATTGTGTCTCCAACACATGTTTTTGGGGAGACACATTCAAACTGTAGCCAACTCTAAAGGGAAGAACAAATACCAGACTTTGTCCCTCACTCCATTAAGTTTTGCTAAGTGTGTCTGACTGAATTCATATACTAGAGGTAGTGTGAGTTCCACAGAATCTCCAGGAATAGGAGTAACCAGGAGATCATCCCAGCAGGTACAGAGCTGCAGAACAGGAGTTAGAATGTAGAGGCTCAGGTAGGAGATCCAATCATATAGGGGCAGGATGGGGCCAGGACCAGGCTTCCAGTCATCAGGCCTCAGGAGACATGCTTGCACACCTTCTCTATCTGTGCATCTCTTTCCTCAGAAAAAAAAAAAAA
>NW_006195457.1:0-1379 GCF_000334495.1 Tupaia belangeri chinensis | reverse complement strand
ATTGCTCCTGGAGCATAATGACAAATGCTGAAGAGTACTATGAGAGCCAGATGGAGGTGGGTTAAGGAATATGTTATGCAGAATAAAGCCAACCAAATTAAAATGCTCTTCTAATTTTAATCTTAAACCTCTGCAAGGTTTCTATTTACTCTGGTGGCTTAATAGTGAAATAAGCTATTTCTCTGCACCATATTAAATTCACAAAGGAATCCTGATTTGTAATCCTGGATGTAAGTATAGTTATATAGATGATCCTAAGCAGGAGATGATTTGGAGTGAAGAAGAAATAAAACGAAATACCATAGTATACCATGTATGTCCAGGCAATGGTTGGCCCAAGAGTCTCAGAGCATACATTTGTCATGAGAGTCAGTAGCACCAGACATTTGATGTAGTGATCTGTGGCTTGCAGTCCCAAGGTCATTACTCAGACGCTAATTGGTAGTCACCTTGGCCCAGCAGGAGGTCCTGAGTCAAAGAATGTAATATTGGTTCATGAACATGTCAGATAAGTCTCACCCAGAAACACCCAAAACTACTGAGAGAAATTTGAGAACATTAAAATTCTGCAGACTGTATGCATGTGGAGCAGAAGAATACTATTTTATAATTTTTAATTGAACGTCACTTAATTCTTGGCCAGTGTGTCTTGGAGTAGGTAGATATGTTAATTTCAGTCACCATTTTAAAATATCTACAAACATCTGGCACAGTCATTTTTAAGAGAACATTAACATAACACACTGAAATATCAGCTTCAGATTTCCTTAGTACTAAAGAAATTGTTTCATAATACAAGAAGAGGAATAAGGAATGATGGTATATAGAATCATCCTTGAATTAACATTAATGTATAAGAAATACTTGCACAAATAAAAATGAACTAATTTTAATAAAAAATTCTTGCCAATATGTTATACTTATTACAAAATGCCTAGGTTCTTGGAATGGTGGTCTAAGAAAATTGCTAAAGGAATCTTTAATCTTTAAGAATTTATAACTTATGGTCTAAATGGCAAGAAGGATATAAGCATATTAGTATTGGGGATTTAGCCAAGAGTGACTCAAGTCATTTCCCAAACAATTAAAACAGCAGAGTCGGGAAAAAGGGGTTACTTTATTTGACTTCTTTTATGAATACATTTGTTTTCCTTATTTTTCATAAAGCATATTAAAATGAAAGAGAAAAAAATTGTAGTCACATATTAAATGTAATATAGTACTATAATTGCCTCAGTAAGGACATTTGGCCTTCTCAGATATATCTCAATGAATATATCTCAATGAACAGTAAGCATTTTAAAACATTCAAGTTTTTGTTTTGTTTTGTTTTGATTTTTTAGTTTTATGCCATAGGGCATGTGTGCTTGCTGAAGAGA
>NW_006195456.1:0-1379 GCF_000334495.1 Tupaia belangeri chinensis | reverse complement strand
AAGGCTCGCCCTCCCTGCCACGCGGGCGCTTTCCTCTGGCTAGGACTGCAGGAAGACAACTGGTGGCTGTGGGTTCTGGGGAGGAGGGACGAGGTTCCAGGCTCTTCTATAATATTTGTGGCAAGCGAGCAGGGCCCTTGGGATGAGGAGGACGGTGTGTGATCCGTTGGGGACCCCTGGAGACAGAGGTCCTGTGCTCTGACCCTCAGTGGGGACTTCCGGGCAGCCTCCTGCATTCTCCAGGGTGGTCACACTTCTTCACCCAGTGCCTCTGGCTGTCCTCACGTCCTCCCGCCCTCCGGCCCCTCATCCCTCGGAGGAGCTGGGGAAGAGCCGCAGGCTGAGACTCCGGGGCGCCCGGCCGCCGGGCCAGTTTGGGGATCATCCCGGCCCACCTCCCGATAGGTACCACGTGCTGTGATTTATACACACATGATTTGCCTGAGTGTTGCAGTCTGGGCCTGGAATAATTTTAATTAATGGGAAAATGGTCCTCAATCCGACGATTAGACCTCTTCAGGTACAGCAAGATAAAAGCCTGATAATTTGGATGGAGTACTCTTCTTAAACGTCTACTCCATGCTCGGCAGCCAATGGGGACGCCGGGCCCTCCCACCTGACCCACCGAGTAATTAAGAGAGGGCTTTTTCTTCCTCACCTCTCCCCGCCCCCACCCCTCCCCAACTGAAGCTTAACAGGGTGGTGGTGAAATTTGGAGACTTTCAGGGGTGTCATTCTAGGAGCTCAGGCAGGAGCCAAGACACTGTCCTCCAGCTCCCCACGTACTGGCCCGGTTTGCAAAGCTGCGAGGGAGGGAGGGAAGGAGCCAGAGCAGGCAGGGCAGGTGACGGCTCTTGGGGAAGTTTGAGAGGGTCCGTGGCCATGAGTGAGCTGGGCACCCCGAAGCCCAGCGAGGGCACGGTCTCCCGCCTGCTCAACGTGGTGGAGAGCGAGCTGCAGGCAGGCAGGGAGAAGGGAGACCCCACGGAGAAGCAACTTCGGATCACCCTCGAGGATGCTCCTCTCTGGCAGAGGTTCAAGGACGTGACAAACGAGATGATCGTGACCAAGAACGGCAGGTGAGTCTCTGCTGTCCTGGCGGGCTGGGCTGGCAGGGTTTGGCCAGGGAGCAGGATCCCGAGTACTGAAGAGCTCGTGCCGTTTGCCGAGGGGTGGCGGGTCTGAGCAAAGCTGGCAAGGCGGACCCTCATCTCACCTCCCAGCCACTTAGTTCTTTCCTGAGGTTGTGGGAGAGGCGGAGGGCGAAGCCACCTGTCTCACCCGCTTGCAGTGGAGAAACCCCGGGTGATTGCGTGGAGGGGGCATGCCACCTGGGTCGGGGAAAAACATGCCGATGTCACAAGATTGTGTTGATTTTG
>NW_006195455.1:0-1378 GCF_000334495.1 Tupaia belangeri chinensis | reverse complement strand
AAAAAAAAAAAAAAAAAACCATTAGAATTTAAATTGGTAAACATTCAATTTAATATGGATCCCCATCCCTCTCCCACCCTGTCCCCCAATAGAGAAATCCAAACCAGAATCTCTTTTTTTCTTCACGTGGGTGAAGGGACAGATGTATACCATGTTTTCTATTTCTTCATTTGCCAAACAATATAACTTAATTCTTCAGCATAGGAAGTCTGGCACAATGGTCTGCATGACTGAGAATGGAAAGTTGAGAAAAAATTGGAATATCCCAGTTAATCATCCTCAGGGTGAGGCACGATTATTCTGACAAGCAGAGGGCAGGGCCCTGATAGGAAGAATAAATACTGTGCACTGGAAATGTCTTTTCTTTCTTACTCATAAAGGCTTCTATGACCCCAGAATATAAAGTGTACCTTTCCATTGCTAGAGGGTTTTAGTCCCCATAAATTTTGAATGTGTGGTTTATTTTACTCTATATTGAGTCCTTGATAAAATGAGAATTGGGAGTTTCAGAGAGTAAAGGACTGGAACTTTCTCCAGCACTTGAGGCTCTATGAACACACACAGCACAGCACACACTTAACAGATTAAACCAATCCTTACTCAAAAAAGCTTTTGCTTATTAACCAGTAGCTTTAATCTTTTCCTACTCTGGGGGGCATGCATTCCTGAACCGTTATAATGGAGTTGTGTGTCCGGTGATGTAGCTTGGCATAATGTTCTTTCAACAGACAAACTTCAGACAGTATTTACTATTCCTATGGGAAACACACCTCCTCAGAAACAAAATCTATATCCTGGAAAATGAATGACTGAGCATATCTAGCACTCAACTACAGTGCGTTCAGCAGAGAATAATATCCTTAACATGCATATCTTCCCAAGAAGAGCAATGCTCTGGGTGAGGGAGGTCTCTGCAGAGGCTGAAGTGCATCATGGGATTTCTGCTGTCACAGCTCCTGACAAGCCCAATTTCTGATGGAATTTGCCTCTGGTTCTGAAGTTCCCTGTGATCCATCTCTTCCTACTTTCTCAAAATAGGAAATTCAGAGAAGTGCCATTGCCCTTAAAAGCCACTTGAACCTTGGGGGGGCTCCATAGTGTAGTAGCCCCTTGTAGGGGCTCCATAGTGCATGGCTCAGGAGACATAGGATCCCACATGGTGATCACGGTGTGAATCCCATCTCTTTAGCCTGAGATGGGCCATGCACACAAGCAAGCAAGCAAGAGCTGACAAGCTGGAGGGTGGAGGAAGGGGAGCACAGCACAACCAGACCCTGTGGAGTGTGCGTGCTCATATCCTTCTCTCTCTCGTTTGTCCGCACACTATCGTGAATAAAACGGGGGAAAAATGGGTTTAGTTTTTTTCAGGAAAAAAAAA
>NW_006195454.1:0-1378 GCF_000334495.1 Tupaia belangeri chinensis | reverse complement strand
CCCTTCGGAGGTTCAGCTGCAAGGTACCAGTGCTGCCCGGGGCTCCCAGGCCTCTCCTCCACGTGAGGTGCCCATCCTAATCATGCAGCATTGATCATAGCGATCTCTGGACCAAACCTTAGCTTCTTGTCAAAAGAGGGCGTGCTGCTGCTCACACTCACACCTCAAGGCTTGCAGTTGTGCCCGCCGCGTGGCAAGCCCTCAACAGCTGCTCATTAAATGAGAGGGGAAATTACTTATTCATGTCTAGGCCCTGAAAGAGGAGAGAAGAGATATCTTGGGAAAGGGTCTTAAACAGAAAAGGTGCTATCTATTTCCTGTTTGTCTCCATAAATGCTAACTTATTTTTCCAATAAAATATCAACACAAATATTAACACTTTTCTATTCCTGGGCAAGGCAGCTAGTAATTGTGCCATATGTGGCCCGGAAATAGACAAAGTCCCACTGTCCCTCCCAAATTTAGTACAATATGTCCCCTAATCAACAAAAAGCAAATCTCGCCCAACCACCAGATACTTCCAGGGCATAGATACTGAGGCACTGAAGAGGTAGTTTGGGGCTTCTCGGGCTGCGAAGCTATGGATAGTATTTCGTCCTTCCACAGTGCTCAGCGCTCATCAGCACCTGGGGAGACGGCGCTGCCTCCAGGAGACGCGAGTGTTCTTTGGGATTAGACCGTGCGCCGGGACTGCCTGGTTTATCAAGTACAACCAGACAGGACCAGCCCGGTCTTCAAAGTGTTCAGCACCAGCCAAATTTTCTCTATTCAAGTTGACCTCAAAATTTAATTTGGACTGTGTAGACAACCATTTATCGACCAACACGGTGTCCAATCAGACATGGCTCAGCCAGGGGACGGAATTTAAGTACTGAACTGCCTGTAGCTGATTTTGATGAATTGGGCTACGATTCTTAAACAGGAAGAAGAACTGGAGAGGGAAAGCTAATAAAAGGTGCTAATTAGGGAAGGCACGAATACAAATACTGTAAGAGAATGTCTGGGCACAGAGGGTGCAGTCGTTTCATCCTAAGACTCCTCCTTGGTTCGCCAGAGATGGTCGGGTGCAGAACTGGCAGCTCACCAGTCTCGGCGTGACTGTGACAGCTGATTGGATCCTAAGGGATACCACGTTCAGAACAAAAGAACCAGCACCTGCAAAGGCCTCCAATTGGATAAAAAAAGGAGAAAGAAAATCTAGAGCGTTCATCTGAAAATTGGGTTGGAAAGTGCATTATCTAAGAGGAAAATGCCCCTTCCTTCAGAAATCCTGACAACTTGATGTTAGAAAAGCAGCAACCGGGTGATAAATAGTGGGGTAAAATGGGAGGGGACAGGACACCAGGCGGTCAGGTGGCAGCATGGTGCCAAGCACACC
>NW_006195453.1:0-1377 GCF_000334495.1 Tupaia belangeri chinensis | reverse complement strand
CTCTCTCTGGGAGTGCACATGCCTTCTAGCAGATAAAATCAATCAATCAATCAATCAAAACCAGAGAGACCCGCATCATAACCAGGCTGACGATAGTAATGACAGCATTTGCTGATACTTCATGTCTTGTATCATAATCCCCCTCAATAACTTGGAAGGAGTAGCTGGGAAGGGATCTAAATCAACCTGGCCATTCTACAGTCGTCAGGGGTTTTGGTCAGTGCACAGCTTCGTTACTGCTGTTGGGCTGGAGCTCCGTGTCCTCTTGCTATGTGGAGATGTGTGGCAATGAAAGTGATCCTGCCACATAAAGAACTGTAGGTAAGTGGCTCCTGGAGTGTCACACCCATTCCTGGGAACTCAGAAAGTGCTTGGCACTTGGACAAGCGTTGTGCATGAGAACACTCCAGGTGGAGGAAACAGGTCCTGTCACCCTCTAGGCACATTGAAAGACAGATTTCCTCCATTAAGTAGGGGCTGGTGCACACAGGGGACCCCCAGAGTTCTGCCAGGTGGCTGCGTTTTGGGATTCTTAAGTCCTGTTTCTACAAAGGTCAGAATGCTGGATAGTCTTTCTAACTATCTCACTTCTCCAGAATCCCTGTCTGTCATTTACTCATCACACGTAGGGCTGACCTCCGTTAGGTTAGGCTATAGAGCCAGCCTATGGTGCAAATTTAGGTAAGGATATGTGAAACCCTTTCCAGCACCTTCTAGACCATGGCTTCCTGATAGGGAACCTCAATTGTTAACTAATTGCCTTAGGGTGAGGGTGAAATTAAACTTACACACACATAGATATTTACTTTACATTACTTACACTTGAATATTTCAAAGTAATGAGTAGGTGCCCTAATAGGGAGGTATTTGAAAATTGACTTGACACATGGGAAAACTAAGCCTCAACAAGGGGCAGTAACTAGCCCAAGTTTACACAGCTACTAAGTGGTGTTCTAGGATTAGAACCCAGGTCTCTATGAGCCCATAGACTTGGCCTCTCCCTTACCCAAATTTTCCAGAACAAGTCTGAGAGCTTTTGCAATCCTAAATATGGAGTTACTTCAGTAGTGTGTGTGGTGAGGACTCAGAGTAGTTTCAGATCCTCTGTTTGGGGTCTCTGGAACCTGGCTCCAGAGCGACTGAAGAAACTGGGGAGTAGGAGTCCGGACTCAGATCCAGGCCCTGCAGCTGGCTCTGCCACTTGCAGCTGTATGGTCTTGGGCAGTTTATTGTGTTTCCTGCACCTCAGGTTTGTCTTTTGTGAAGTGGGAACGATAATTCCCATATGAAACGGTATATAAAGAACTGAATTCAGTGGCCAGTGCATATCAGATGTCCAAAATCAACCGCCGTCATTGTGAGGGACAGAACACCTCA
>NW_006195452.1:0-1377 GCF_000334495.1 Tupaia belangeri chinensis | reverse complement strand
CCCGGGGGGCTGCGAGACCCACATGGTCGGAGCCATCCACGTGCTCAGAGCCCGCTGACCGCATTGGGTGGTGGCCCACAGCCGGAGAGTGGAGTCCGTGCCCAGGAAAGGCGAGCTCAGCTCAGCTCGCTGGGTCTGGGCAAACCCTGAGGGCAGGGCGGCGTTTCCTCTCCATTCCTGCAGCTCCACCTCAGCGGGAGGGTTGGATTCGGAATGCGCAGAGTTGGCCGACTTGGCCAATGGTCTCTTTGACCCAGCCCCAGGCTTTAATCCCGTATTGCTCCTGGTCTGGGGCACCTCCTGGACTTGCCCTTCCTGATGGGCAGGGGCCTTGTCTGCCTCTGCCCCATAGGAGCCGGCGTTTGGTCTCTGCCCTCCCTTGCAGGAGTCCACCCCCTGCCACTCAGGTCTTGGTGGGCTATGAAATGCCGTTCCACCGAGCGCCGACCCTCCTCCTGGGAGCTCAGCACCGGGGGCTCTAACGCCTGCTGTATGGGTCTATACTGTAGGCAGCCCGGGTTCCAACAGGGTCAAGGCATTCTCTAGTTCACTGGGAGCCTGTCTAGTGCTTGGTGCCATGCCAGGTGGGTGGACAGTGGTGGCAGCACTGTCATGGTCCCTCGTCACACAGACTCCTTGCTAGTGGTTGGAGAGGGTCTATACACAGCAGCTAATGGCGAGACCCATTTGGAAATGACCAGAGGAGGCTGGGCCGTTTGATACAGGGTGACTCCCCAGGCAGCTGGGGTCGCTGGGAGCGTGGTGAGGGCTTGACCTTGGGACAGGATCTCTGGGGTCCAGCCATGGACAGCCCAGAAACTGGGGCGTGGAGGGCCCAGGCAAGCCCGGAGTGGGAGTCACAGGAGCTTGTACAACCAGGCAAGGATGAAGACTGCAGGCCCTTCACGAGGCAGTGTTTCCGGTTTATCTTAAGGCAAGGTTCATGTGTGAGCAGGAGGGAGGAACCACACCAAAGCCGGGACCTCCCCGAATGGGTTCGGGTCTCAGCTGAGAGCTGTGATCAGCCATGGGATCCCAGGGCAGGAGCTGAGGGTTCTGGAGTGGAGGGACTGGCAGCTGGAGGCCAGTGTGGGCATCTTAGAACTGGTGGAGTGAAGCAGGCCAGCTCAAGGACAAGCAGAACGGCAGCTGGTCTGAGTTAAGAGGGTCTTGTAAGGAGAACCGTCTGCCCCAGTGCTGAGTCACCGGGCGGTCGGAGAGCAATGGTTGGTGAGAAGCCAGGAGTGGGTATTGGAAGGGACTGGAAGTTACTCAGGGGCAAGCCATCGGCTCTGGTGCGTGGCAGTGAGGAAGGACCCGCACCTGCTTGAGTCTGTAAATACTGAGGACCTCGCCCTGTTCCAGACAGCGCAGCGG
>NW_006195451.1:0-1377 GCF_000334495.1 Tupaia belangeri chinensis | reverse complement strand
TCCTTAGAGAGACTTTTGTTCTGCTCATTTTTACATCTTTTAATTGTGTTAATCATTTTATTTTTTTCAGGTAAGCTGCTTTAGCTCCCTGTGTATTTTGGTTAGCAGTTATAGAGGGAAATCTTAAATAATTGTCTAATTTCTTATAATTGGGCCAAATAAATTTACTACTAATTTTTGAGGCAATTATAGATACTTAATATTTTGCTAAGAAATCATGTTTCTAGATTCTGTATCATTTGCTATAGTATTATATGTAGTAACTTCATTATTTTCAATTTAATTATATTTCTAATTATTTTCTTTTTCTTAATCTTGTGCATTTTACTGTCTCATTCTTTCCTATTCAAAATATATTAGGGACTATTTATTTTACTAGTCTTTTTAAAACTGCAACTTTGAGTTTGCTTTCTATATAAGTAATTTTGTTTTTGTTTTTTTTAATTTCTATATAGTATTTCCTTTTATTTCTCCCCAACTCCCTAAAATCAAATAATAAATCATGTAAAAATAAGTACTTCCCTCTGGATCAACTTTTACTGGATTTTCTTATTTTGATTAATTATTCTATTAGTCTTTTCTAAATAGTTTCACACCTATTTTCTTGTGGCATACAAAAGATTATCTGGAAATATATTTATTCTTTTCAAAAAAATTGTTGATATTTGGTCACATTCATCTTTGCGTTTGGATCAGTAAAAAACAGCCTATACAAAATCTGCTTTGTGAAAGTTTAAATGATTTTTCTTTCTGCCTGCCAATACACTATTGATTTTTGTGGAGTTCCTCCTATATATTCAAATAAATGTGGCAGAGATAGATAGAGAGACAGAAAAAGATATTATTAAGCTCCTCAAAACTCTTAACCAAATCTTTTCCACTAAATTGGTCACTTTGGAAAGAAGCAGTAACTTTTCCTCTATAGTTAAATATTCAGCCAGTTATCATTGTTTATTCATTTTTATTTTCTGTAGTTTTTTGCTTTTATACTTTTTAAAATAACAGTGAGTCTTGATATTTCATGATTTCACATTTTATGCCGCTTTACAATTTTACATTAAATCCCAATTTATATGGCAATAATATTGTAATTTCTTTTTTTTCTTGCATTTTCTTGGTGAATTGTCAGTATTTTGATTTTCAAATATTGGTTTTTGTGAGCCTAAACCAGTGGTTTTATTTTTAACGTGTTTCCCTATTTTAATAAACAATCAATGTTCTCTCCTCACCTTCTAGATTTCAATGTTGTCTTAATAACTCAAATAACTATCTGTCTTTTTTGTTTTGCTTTGTATTTTTGCTTTAGTAGAATTTGAATCTTGGCATGTAATAGTATTCTCTTTGCTTTGGAATTTAGGAATCTAAGAGTATGTCCAG
>NW_006195450.1:0-1376 GCF_000334495.1 Tupaia belangeri chinensis | reverse complement strand
TCTGGGCTCATGTCTGGAGACCTCCCTGAGTCTGTGGGGCCCAAGATCCAGGCTGCCTGGGGCTGCAGCTGGATCATATCAAGACCCTTTGGGGGATGCCTGTCTTTCTTGCACTCTCCCTTCTGTGTTTCTTGCTTGTGGAAGAAATAAACAGACAAACAAAGCCATGGCTGACTTTTCTAGAACTCTTAGAACACTGCGGGCATTGCACTAAGCACCCCTCACATGTATGTCATTTACGCCACGGAACAGCCCTGTGAAGTGGGCCCATGTTTGTCCTATTCTGCAGAAGTTCCAGCTTGCTCAGGTTCACCAGGCAACAGGGACAAGTGACAGAGGTGGCATCGGAACCAGTCTCATAGGGTGCAAGTACTCGTGGAAGGAAGCAGGCTTTGGATTCAAGTGCCTTCTGTCCCTTAGTCATGTGACCTCGGCAAGCTCCCTCACCTTGCTGACCCTCTGCTCCCTCATTAGTACAAAGGGGATTGCGATTCCTGCCTCGCAGGATTTCTGTGGGATTAAGTAAGATTATACGTGTCAAGTTCTTGGCTCATAGCATGTGCTCAGCAAACGTTACCTCCCTCCGTCACCTCCATTAGCCCTGCTGCCGCCTCTGCGGTCCCATGGCTGCTGCTCCCCGGCCCTCGCCCACAGCTGCAGTCCTCCTTCGTGCCGCCCACCGGCCTCCTGGCTGAGGGGGCCTGCCCTGGAGGCCCTGTGAGGTGGGCATTGCAGGGAGGCAGGAGAATCTGGTTTGCTGACATACTGGCACCATTTCATTTGGTTCTCAGATGTCACCGATGCGGGCAGCAGGACAGAGCTGCCGCTGCAGAGTGAGGTGTGGGAAGCCCCGTGTGAACAGTGGGAAGGAGTGGCTGCCTCCTCAGCCTCCTCAGCCTCCTCCTGGAGTGACTGCCAGGGTCTCCTGAGCTTGTCCCCTCCCCACTGTCCATGGAACTATCCCACATGGCCAGACGAGCACTGAACTGTCCTATTGGAACATGGAGAGGGACCAGCTGGCAAGGGCCGGATCACCCGCAAGCGCCCTGCTCAGCCTTGGTGGCCCGAGACGAGAGGGAGAGAGTTTTCATGTCCAGCGAAGAGGCGGGAGAAGGTGCACGGTCCTCCTTCAGACGGGAAGAGTTTGGATCATCCAATGGCTTCTTGGCCTCTACAACAGCAATCTCTCAGCAGCAAACCACCAGCCAAGCCCAGAAGTGTCAGCAAGTTTGAGCATATCTGGGAATTAGTGTCTGGGGGCTAGGAAGTGAATTAACTGGATTTTTACGTCCATCTAAAGAAAAGGTCACTTTAGGTGACCCAGGAGCTAAGTCTGCCCGTGGCCGACCGATCGCTGTTGGATTTAACGAAGTGGC
>NW_006195449.1:0-1376 GCF_000334495.1 Tupaia belangeri chinensis | reverse complement strand
CCAGCCAGTTACAGTCCGCAGAGTGGCCCCCTCAGTGTCACGGCTCCCCGTGACGGGCCCTCAGCGCAGCACGTGTTTACCTGAAACTGCCATTGCGGACGTCGGAGCTGGCCACGGCCTTCTGCGGAAGTCCACGCTCGCCCCTCCAGGACGGGACGGGAACGCGTTCGCCGCGTCTCTGGTTGCCAAGGCCTCTCCGCACGCTGAAGTGTCAGGCGGGGGCAGCTATGGAGTCACATTCCCCCCCCCCTCAGGTACACTGGAACACACGCACTTTATTACCCATGGCGTAGCTAGTGTGGACTTAACTGCCATCGCAAAATCACGTATCAGGTTCTACGGTGATACTTTTCTTTCGATAAATCTTCTCAACCCAGCGGAAATCACACGTGACATGCCCGCGAAGTACCCGCCCACAGAAATCACATGTGACATGCCTGCGAAGTACCTGCCCACAGAAACCACGTGTGACATGCCCCTGAAGTACCCACCGAGCAGACATCACAGCGTGACACGCCCACTGAAGCACCCCCCGACACCCTCGCCCTGGCCGTGGCACTGGGTGCGCCCTGCTCTGTCTTTGTGTTTCCCCACGATGAGCTAAACCTTGCTCATGGCAGTGGATGCCGGCGACGTGTGCTCACCACGAGGCTTGTCGGAAGGCCGACGGCACAGCTACGGCCGGCTGTTTCTTTGTGGAGCAGACCAGCTGCAGGGCCACGGCCCGGCGTTCCTGACCGCGTCTGGGCACCGGAGCCCTTTAGCTCGCCATGTCCTCCGTGCAGCTCGGGCAGGGTGCGGTCGCTGCCCCTTCCATGGGCGAGGTGCGGGCACCAGCTGCCGGACTCCTAATATCTCAGCCTGGACGGGGCCCATACAGTCCTGCTCCGGAGGCCGCCTCCCAAGTGGCCACCTCAGACCACATGTCTTGGTTGAACTCATGCAGACTTGATTCTAAAAGAGCCCTGCACAGTTTCTCTGGCTGGCAGATTTAAAAAAAAAAAATGAAGCCCCCCTGCAAATGTGAAGCCGAGTGAATGCATGTTAGCAAACCTTAATGTTGGAGGATTTACCTGACAAGTGCAAACCACTTAGCCAGACCAGGAGGGCGGCCTGGGGAGCGGGGCGTTTTCCCCCAGGTCACAAAGTTAGGGCCCACCGTGCCATGGTCTCACCGAAGCTGGTTCTGCTTCTCCGAGGAACAGCAGTGCGGGAAAACAGTCAGTAGCGTGGCTGGAGTGGCACAGCTAGGCACACCCGCCTCCGCCCCGGCCTCAGCCTGTCTACCTCGCTCAAGGCCCTGAAGGCATGATTTCTCATCTGGGTTTCTGGGCACTGCTGAGCCTCGTTGACCAGCTAGTCGGTGCCAAGGACTA
>NW_006195448.1:0-1376 GCF_000334495.1 Tupaia belangeri chinensis | reverse complement strand
TTTTCTTCCGTGGTTATTTCTGTAAGAGCTCCTAGCACACGAGAGCCCTGGAACCCAGCAGGTCACACAGTCTGCGTTAGGAAAATGTGTCGGCTACGGCACAGGGAAGGGAGCCCCTCCAGGTGAGTGATGTGAATTCAGATCAGCCGAGGTTGGCCTCGTGGCACTGAGTGGGCGTCGACAGAAAGCCCCAGAGCAGGGCTGGCACCTCTCCAGGAGCAGCCTCGTGGGTCGACCAGCAAGCTCAATGCCTGCAGCTCACAGAGAGGTTGGCTGGGGACTATGCTGGGCTTTGGAGGCCAGGGAAGGCGAAGCGGATCAAAGGGAAGCGGTCAGGGCAGAGGACAGGCTCCCAGGTGATGCCTCCGTGTTAGCTGACAGCTGTGCTCTGATCATAGAGCCACAAACCCGGTAACCCGGTGGGTTCTCTGCTGGGACGCCTGGCATCACTCACTCATCGAATAGTGTTCGCAACCCCGGGCGGCCTCCTGGGCCCCGTCAAAACCGGGGTCTTTGTACAACACGAGTCCCTCATGTCACAGGGTGTGGAGAGACGCATGCAGGCACCTCCGCATGGACTCCCAAGCTGCAACGGCGGCCAGAATGCCAGGTCCTCATTAACAGGACGTGTGGGACAGCGTCCTCGGGGAGGTCTGGAGGGACCCTGACGGTGGACGGCGGGAGACGCTTCAGAAGAGTGTGGGGCCGTCCGCGGAACCGATCTCCTTTACTCATGAAGTAGAAAGACAAGGAGAAAAGAGACAAGTTCAGGTTTTATGAGTCTCTGAGTTGCAAAAGTGGTTTTAAAACTGAGCTGTCCTATTTTTGATGTATTTTCCTTTGGGGCTGGAGTAATAAACACAGATATATGGGGGGAAGAATTTTATATCAAGTTTTAATGAAAGGTTAATCACTTCGGCATCAGTAAGTCATTTACTGGGGAAGACATTCTAATTCATAACTGCAAGGTGTGATATGTGTTTCCATTTATTAAGATGTGAGGAGAGAAAAAAATGAAAGTAACCAAGCTTAAAATACAGCTCTTAACAGCGTGGTGTATTCTGATGCGAGGAGATTGCTGTTGAAATAGAAGCAGGCCTGTGATGACCGTGTTGGAGCTGACCAGCACCACAATCTGCACGCGGGCCGGAGCGGACACACTCCCCTGCAGGGGGGACATCTGGAAGACAGGAAGCCTGAGGGTGCCGCTGCGAGCGATGCCCAGAGCCCAGTGCCCTCATACACAAGCAGCCGAAGCCTCCTGCAACCAACTGCTTCCCTCGTGTTCTCCGGACACAGACAAAAGCTCTGGATTATTGAAGGAAAGCCTTAGCCCTGCAGGCTTCGAGTAAGCGCTGGTAGTCCCTGCACACGTT
>NW_006195447.1:0-1376 GCF_000334495.1 Tupaia belangeri chinensis | reverse complement strand
CAGGCTCTTCCAGCCCATAAGCTCACTGTACACCCTGCACGCGGGGCTCGCTCTCCGAGGGCTGCCTGTGCCCCTTCCTGGCTGGCTTATTCTAGCCAGTCTGACCCAGGCACTGCGGCCTTGTCTGATGGGTGAGCCCTGTCTATGACCCAGAACTGCACTCTCCGTGCCCGGGAACTCTCCTCTTTGGGGTCCCCGGAGCTGACCTTGACCTCCATAGGACACTGCTGGAACCACGGCCATCCTGGGCACCTGAATACGCACATTAAGTAACAGTGTGGCCACTCGCCTAGCCTCTCCTGGGCCGTGTGGAGAGGGTGCAGCAGGGCAGGTGCCACACGGGACGGGGCGAGGGTGGTGGGGGTGAGGCTGCACTAGCGACCAGAGCTGGTCCTCCCACGGGGAGGACTCAGGGTGCCTTGAGGGCTGGCAGAGCGGCGTGGCCAGCGTGATCCCGGTGCAAACTCGGGCTCAGATCCGAGGGCTCCACTCCCAAGAGGAAGAGGCCTGTTCAGTGGGTGAGAAACTGCCGTCCTCCTGCCTTCTGATCTGGGCCAGGGCTGACTGTGGGCAGGTAAGGACGGGCCTGTGAGGTTGGCGATGGTGAGAGAGGCCAGGGCAGCAACGGAAGGGACGGAGAGGGCAGAGATGCGGAGGGAGAGACAGGGAGAGGAGGGGAGGGAGGGCGTGCCCCCCAGGAGCGTCCCGCGGCCCCTCCCTGTCTCCCCGGCAGTCCTCGCAGCTCCTCCTCTGCTAAGGCGACCCAGCCTTGCCCTCTGGGCTGGCAGGCCTGTTTGGTTTGGTTTTTCCCGAGTTTGACTTAGCAGAGGGAAGAGTTTAGCAGGGACAGGAGACACCAGCACGGGCGGGCGGCACCCCAAGGGAGGGCCCAGAGGGCCAGGTGCCTGTGCTCCCTTCCAGTGTCCTGTGGGGAAGGTCAGCGAAGGGTCCCGTTGCTCTGGAAAGTTCTGGAACACTCTGCCTGGGCAGCCCTGCACTGGCGTCCTGAGCACCTCCATGGGTACCCTGTGTGAGCGTGCAGTCCCAGCCCAGCCTTCTCTGGGTAAGGGCAGGTGTGTGGGGCAGTCTGCAGGCGGCTGGACCAGGTGTCGCCATGAACACCACCAGTGCCAAGGGGCTCCTGACCGGGCCGGCAGTGCCAGGCTCTGAGACCTCTTGGGGCACCTGGCAGGACAAGCAACCGCAAGGCCACCAACGGAGGAGCCGCGTGCGTTTCCCAGCCACGGCCCAGCCTGGCACTTGGCAGTTAGCCTCCCAGAGGGCAGGGGGAGGGAGCGAGACTGGAAAACTGGGCAGAGGAGTGGCCGCACTGGGGCTGTCGCAAGGTCACACGCAGCTGGGCACGTCCACGGCTC
>NW_006195446.1:0-1375 GCF_000334495.1 Tupaia belangeri chinensis | reverse complement strand
GCTGCTGCTGAGCCCTGGCCTCCAGCGTTGCCAGTCTGCCCGGCTCTCAGAGGCGAATCCAACCATGGCGGGCCATCCACCAAGTCGCAGCGGGGCTTCCAGTGCTGGGGACTGTGTGCAGCTGGCGGTAGGCCCCCCGGCTGTGCCCTCGTCCCGTCATAGCTCCTCGGCCCATGCTGGTGCCCACCCACCTCTGTAGGTGACGGCCTTGGCTGAGGTCTCCGCTGGCTGCCATCATCACCGTAGCTGCCGGGGTGAGGAGGGGCGCCCCCCAGCTGTGAGAGAGGGCACAGGGAGGGGAACCTGCACTCGGGGTGCCTGCTACGAGTCTTCCACATGCTCAGTAATAGACGGGGCTGGCAGCCGCTAGAACCTGGGCTCCCGCAGAGCAGTGGTGGGCTGTGTTCCTTCCACCCCTGTCCAGGCAGGAGCACCGCCCGATGGAGCCTCTGGGAACCGATGGCGTGCGCTCTGCTGCCAGGGCGTCTGGGGGCCACAGCCCCGCTTCCTGCCCTCTTCTTCCTTCAGGAGAGGGAGAGAGGGAGGGCGACAGACACAGGACTGTGTTTTTAAGTTTATTTCTTTGAGCAGGGGAGGGACGTACCCTGAAAGGCTCCTCCTGCCCGGCACAGGTGGCCGGGACCTGGGGCATGTGGTCGCCAGGTGTGCTCAGAGGTCCCAGAATGTGAACCCGGGCCCTGCCCGCGCCGTCCAGCTGTGTGTCAATGCCTGGCTCTAGGTGGGCATTTTGACAGGGTCTTGCTGCTTGTGGTCCTCCTGTCCCGGCCTCCCAGTCAGCTCGGGTCGCAGGGATAGACACTGCGCTTACACACTTGGGGTGGCCTGGAGCCACACGGCCTCCACGCCTCCAGGGCGGTGACACCTGAGGGCTGCCACAGTGGGCTGGTGTTTTTTTGGTGTTTTTGTCTGTTTCTTTGTTTGTTTTGGTCTTTCTTCTAAAATGGTAGTTGGAAAAGAAAGGTGGGAAAAACAGAGGCGCCGTGTGGAGTGAGAACCAGGAGGACTTGCGTCCTAGCCCTTGGGTTCTGAGGACGCGTGGCTTTTCAGAAGCGGAGAAAGCGGACTTCAGCAGGGCCTGGTGCTGCGCTCCCTGACTGAGAGGGGCCGCCTCCCGGTCCGTGTGCCGCTGCAGCTGCCCAGCACACGCTGGGGAAGGGGCAGGGCGCGCCGCTGCCCTCCGCGTGGGGCAGCTCACGGGAGGGAGGCTGGTGCTCGCCGACGTCGCCTTCTGTCCCCGACCCGGGGAGTGGAAAGCTAACCAGAGGGTGGACAGCTGGGCTTACGTGCCCGTCAGCCTGGGCGGGAAGAGAGGTCAGGCTCAGCTCAGAGAGGCCCTTCTCCCCCTCCCCAGGGA
>NW_006195445.1:0-1374 GCF_000334495.1 Tupaia belangeri chinensis | reverse complement strand
CTGAGATTTGGAGTGCAGTCAGTCATGTGGAGTTGCTCCTTATGCTTAGGACTCAACTGCTACACTGTAGGGCTTGCCCACCCTCTACCCCCACCCCATCTTCAAGTTGCTCAATAGCCACAAACAGGGCTATTGATGTTGTCTGCAAGGCATGGAGCTTTGTCACTGGGGATGGAGGAGGTGGTTTGAACTGTTTCATCCTTGAGAAGAACCAGAATTGCAATCCTGGTCACTCCTGTGGCCTGGCACCATGTGGAAGTGCCCTTTCTGTTGTGGACCCTCTCCTGGTCCATCGGTCTGGGCTGCAGAACTGATACAGAGCAGAACCTTTTGACCTTTGATGGGGTTGGGAGGCTGAGGCTGGGACCCAGAGCCTTATCCAGCAGGTCCCTTCACGCTGATTCCTTCTGTTTCATTGTTTCACAGGGTCTTTTCGGAATGATGGTTTGAAAGCTTCCGATGTCCTTCCCATCCTAAAGGAAAAAGTGGCCTTTGTGTCTGGTGAGTATTTGTGGAACTTTCTTCTGTAGCAGACCTAGACAAGTTGTGTGTGTGCACGTGGCTCAGATGTTCACTTTGTATTTGAGTGAGCGAGGAGTGGGGAAGGGAAGTTACACTCGGAGCAGCTGCTTCCTTTTCACAGAGGCAGACAGAAATGTGAGCTCTGGTCCCAGCTGGCTGTTCTGCATACTCAAAACCACCAGGGAGTTCCCCCACACACCTCGCACAGGTATATCCTGGGGTATATCCTGCCTGTTTGGGAGCTACAGAGGCACCTGTGAGCGATGCTCCAGCTGACAGAGTGTGCCCACTTCACACATCCCTGAGGTCTTGTTTGGGCTCATTTATGGCTGAGTTCTAGGGAAGAGATCAATTTTTGTTGTAGTTGGTCATTAGCTCTCCTTCTTGGCAAAAGGAACTCAAGTGAGTTTTTGTATTTAGGGGTTTTTATTTTTTTCTGAATAGAGACTTCCAAATATTTATCCCCAACTACTCTCTCTGACCCATCTTCTGAACCTGGACCTCTTAACATCTGTTGAGGGGTCAGCAATTTACTAGCCACTGGTTTTTGTAAACAAAGACTTCTCAGAACACAGCCATGTGTATTTGTTTAGGTCGTATGTTAGTTACCCGTTGACATTAACATATTACCACAAAGATGGCTTACAACCACAGAAGTGTGCTCTCTCACAGTTCTGGAGGTCAGAGATCACTTTCACGGGGCTGACATCACAGTTTAAGCAGGGCTGTGCTCCCTCGAGAGGCTCCTGAGGAAAAGCTTCTGATGGCTGCTAACATTCCTAGGCTGGTGGATGCCTCACTTCCATCTCTACCTTTGTAGTCACATTGCCTTTTTTTTTTTTTTTTTTTTTT
>NW_006195444.1:0-1373 GCF_000334495.1 Tupaia belangeri chinensis | reverse complement strand
AAAACAAGAATGAGACCTGTTACCAGACCCTAAAAGGACACGGAAAGAAGGTGAGTGCTCTGGCTCCTTGGGGGATTGTAGCAGGGTGCTCCTCTAGTGTGACAAAAACCTAGGATTCCAAAAACTTTTCTGGCAGTTTTAGAATCTCTCTCTCTCCTCTCAGACCCAAGAGCAGCTTTGGGAACTCAGAGGCCCCATGTCTCTAGGGCTCGCTCCCATAATTCCAAAGTGTCCTGTGCTAAAGCATTTCCCAGAACCTCTCCAAACTCATATTTGTTCATTTTTTTTTAATCTTAAAACCCCCACTTCTGTTATCTTCTTAGTCTGATTAAAAAACAAAAGAGAAATTATTTTCCACCTTTCCTGTTGTTATCTTGATGGTATTTACATGAGAATGATGTTACCAGTTTAGGAAGCCAAAGCAAAACCCCATCGACTTCCTCTGAACATTTTGCTGCCTGCTCAAAGCAAATGCTAGCACCATATTATCTCATATTCTGTTCCATGGATGTCATTGCGAGACAGATTATTTGGGGTCTCTCTTTAGTTATTTACAGTGTGTATCTCTCCCCAAGGCCTGGAAAAAACCTGAGATGACCACAGACTCCAGGTGCTAGGTGGAATAGACAAGGGTCTGGATTTGAAGTCTATTTGGGCACCTTTTTTGCCAGCCTGTGACCTGAGTACCCCAACCCCTGAACTCTCTGACCCAGCTTCCTGTCTGTATGACAAGGTAGAAGTGAATGCACACTTGTCACTCAGCACTTGCTCCTTGCAAGCAGCACTGGACCAAGCCAAGAACATTCAGTGTGTGGTGCATGAACAAACTGACAGACAAGGACGGCCCTCTCCAGAAGGCAAGCCCCACAACTGACCTTCCATCGGGAGTCAAGGGGAGGGTTGAGGAGGGGGAAGAAGGCAGATTGGGCCCAAAGTACTGCACTGGATGATTTTGGATCCAGATCAGTCAATAACAAAAGAGAACAGAAGGGGAAGAAGAATTTGGGAAGAAAGTTAAAGATCCAAATCTGTATTAAGACAGAATGCCTTCCAACAAGTTTGCTTGCTTTCCCCTGACTTTTCTTCCTTTTCTGACAGGGTGCATTTTCCTCTCCTGGTCAGGGCTGGGAGATCATGCTCTTCCTGGTGGGGGTTAATGCCACATCTCTTAGAAGAACAGCTCAGCTGCTCAGACCCACGTGTCCTGAAACCAGCTCTGCAGCCAGCATGAGCCAGTCCCACCCTAAGAAGGCATCAAGCGCATTGGCAGCTGCTGAGGCCAACAGCACAGCTGGACACAGGAGAGGCTTCTTCTTCAGGCCCTCCGGATGCCCTTTATCCTTGAGGTCACTCTATTCTGGTCAGAACTACTC
>NW_006195443.1:0-1372 GCF_000334495.1 Tupaia belangeri chinensis | reverse complement strand
GTTATTTATCTGTAATAAATAAATATTTTGGCCACAATACCCTTCCTCCTGAATTATCACCTAGAGAAGCTCTCACATGTGGCTACTGAGTACCTCAAATGTGGCTAATCCAAACTGAGATATGCTTGTAACGGTAAAATGTACATGAGGTTTTGAGGACTTGGAACCCCCAAAAGAAAGTAGTAATTTTATGTATAAGTTATATGTCCAAATGATAACATTTTGAGTATATTGGTTTCAATAAAAATATATTATTACGATTAATTAATTCTACCTGTTCCTTTTGCTTTTTTTTATTTTTTGACTGGCTGCTAGACAATATAAAATTATACATGTGGCTAACATTATACTTCTATGGACAATGCTGAGCAAAGCTTTCATTTTTGCAACCTAATTCTTTATCAGACGCCCCTCTCTCTTCCTCACCAGCAATTGAAGCCCAAATATCTTGGCCTATTTTTTTCCCCCAAAGCACTAATATCATCACTGAACTAGCTAAAACCCAATTCCTTTGATCCCCTATACTTTGGTCAAGGAAGCATTACTCAACCTACATAGGTTGGAGAAAGCTGTTATGGGTCTTCACAACAATTCATAGAAAATAGGTATTATGAAAAACTTCTACATGGATTTTAATTTTTTTAGCCAGAATAAACTCATACTTTAATTTTAATTTTCCACAGACTTTTTGAACTCCTCTTGTAAGTACTTGATGCCACCAATATAACAAGTATACTGGTCTTGAAGTTATTCCATTAGGAATAAGAAAATTTTTTCCTGATTTCTAAAATACTGTCCGGAGACCTAAAACAAAGTAGGCAAAAACAAGAACAAAATATTCATACATATTCTCACTTGTTTTGGAAGGTCAGAATCTACTTCTTGGAAAATTATATCCCATAAGCTAGTTCAACATAGGGTGAGACAAGTTTAGCCCTGATATTCAAAATAGCATGTAAAGGTTCCTCTAAGAATGTCAAGTTCATAAAAAGGCACAGTGAAACCACTTGTGTTTTTCTTGAAAGAAGTTCTTGGGCAGTATCAATCCAGCCCAAGGGAGCAATGAGGCTGGAGAATTTCTAAGTACTTGACATCAACAGCTAAACTGACCTTCTCAATGGTGGTTTCCATTATTTTTACACTTCCGATATTTTTACAGACAAATCAATCTCTACACAGATACATTTGTAACAAATCATTGCCAATCATTGATGTTTACAAACCTGACTCATGATGACCAGAATACACAAAGAATCCCTGCACTATCTCTGTCCCTCTGCTTTCTGGCTCCTCCCTGACATATGTCTATCCCTGTTCTCAGGTTCTGCTTCTGGTACTCACTATTTAAAAACAAACAAACAAACAAAAAACA
>NW_006195442.1:0-1371 GCF_000334495.1 Tupaia belangeri chinensis | reverse complement strand
CTTGAGAGAGTTAAGAGATTTCTGATACCTACTGATTTGTGGTCAGGGAATGCTTCAGACACTAGAGAGGACTAAAGCCTAGAGCCTCTTCCCCTGAGCACACGCAGGGTGAAAGGACAGGGCGCTGGCTTTAGAACGTCCATAAGACACGTTCTAGTTCACCTCCTGTACAACTCCTGATCCGTGACCATACCCCGGGTCTGCTCTGTGTGTGCCGAGTTCTGCGCCGGGAAGGCATAATTTATGTGACAGCTCTCAGGATGGCTGAGAACCAGAAATTGGTTTATTATTATCATTTTGCCAAGTGTAGGAAGAAATCATAATTCATCTTAAAAATTCTAAGAAAATGTCACTGTTTTGATGAGCACTTCATAGAAAATTGCAACATTTCTAACTTATTTTTGCAGTGAAAAAAAGATATAGATTATTAAGATAAAGTATAGCCTCATAATATCAGTGAGCACTAAAGAGAAGGAACTCTATCAGGATAAAAATGAGAATCACATATCACAGCTTTAAAGTCTATCGAATGTATTCAGAGTTAATGTTGGGATTTATGAGGGAATGAAAATCTAACAAAAGCATGGGAAGGCATATGTTAGGCGCTGGACACTTTCCCATGCTAATTGCTAATTTAATGTGATAAAAATGTTCTCATTATTGCCAGCTTCTTGTTTGGCTACCTTAAACAGTTTAAATTTTTTTTTTATTAGTGTTGATTATGGGTGCTGTAAATATGACACTGCAAGAGTATTCTAGTCAGAGGTAGGCTGGGCAATTTTATTATACTCTGGCTAAAGATGCTGGCAATATACCTGTGTTTGAAAGTGATAGAACTTTTAGTTGACTTTAATGCCTGGACCCTGTGACCCAGCTAATAAACCAAAGCAGTAGATAAACAGTTTTATTAGACACTAAATATTATAATGATGACTATGACCTTTCACTCGTGTAACAGAGACTAATGCTCACTAAATTATCTTCTCGTACACACTACCTTGTTCTTACAAAGGTTCTTATTACTACCTCTTTCAGAGGTTACTCAATAAAACACTGAATTAAAATGATTATCATGTCTGTATCAGTCACTGCAGTAATTTTATCGTCTGTGTTTCTTGGAAGGCAGCTGAGTGTCCCATGGCTCGCTATGCAGATCCGGCCCTCAGTGACTTCATTTTCGCTACCGTACAGTTGAGAACCAAGACAAAATCGAGGCAGGAAATAGGACAGGACGTTAGCTTCAGAGGGAGAAACAATAGAACAGCTTATTCAGTGTTCTGTTTTGTGGGTGTTGGGCTGAGAAGCCACTGGTAAGTGAGCACAGGCAGGCAGCTGACTCGTGCCTCACACACACAGACACACACACACACA
>NW_006195441.1:0-1370 GCF_000334495.1 Tupaia belangeri chinensis | reverse complement strand
TTGATGCCACAATCTACCCCAGCTTCAGCCAACCTGGATCATAGGCATAGGCATGCCTGGTGTACTCACGAAGTCTTAGAACACAAAGCAACCACTTTCCCATGAGGGTCTGCTTCGTAGAGCATCGTGGTTTACCTCTGTGCCACTAACTGGCCCTCAAAGAGGTAGTTCTTCATTCTTGAAAGTTTCCCTGTGCATGTGACCAGTTTCTAGGTCCATCCTCCTACACCTCTCTGAGCTTATTTCTCCTAAAGCCATGCCCTACCTTTCCAGGTTTGTGACAGATCCACACATTCATGCATTGTGACATGTCATGGTGCAAAACAAACGCAAAAATCCAAGGGTTCTGTAATCAAAAGAAGAATCAGATAAGGTGAGCCTTTGCTCTAATAAAAAGTATCAAAAACAAAATGTCTTAGCCATTTCTGTAGTAGAAGTAGGAAGGAAAAAAAGCTCCTGGTCTCTATAGCCTTCCTATTTCTAGGGTTCAGTTACAGGCCCTTTCTTTGGCTCTTCCTCTGGGCTTACACAGACCATAAGCTTACAGTTCACTTCTCTTGCAACTCAGTTACAAATCACTCTTGCTACAATTTTCTCTGACCTTGCATTTTTCTTTGGGTCACTGGAACAGTATTTGGCTAATCTGCCTATGAACATTACCCACTCTTCTAAGGCCACAGTGCTGCTTGTTTCTGTGGGTAGCCTTTCCCAGTGGGGCTTTGCCAGACTGAGCTTCAGAGGAAAGCCTGACCTGGGACTGCTTGTCACGATATTGATATTGTCTTCTGCTTTCTCAACTGGAACTTTTCTATGCCAAGAGCTTTGTCTTTGTACCTCCCATGTTTTACTTGCCATATTATTTTATACTACAGATTAAATCCTTAAGAAAGACAATACCCAGCCCTGACTTAGTTAAGATCTTTAATTTGTCGGTGTTTTCTATTTTAATTCTATTTATCATTCAACTTTCCCAGCTAAAATATTTTTGAATATAAAAGAATGCATTAATATACAACATTGTAGGCTCCAGGTTTTGAAAGCCTGTCTCTTTGGAAAGTTACTGACCTCACAACAAACTATGAATACATTCCCCAGAGTAGGATGAACCAAGAGTAATTTATATTCATATATAAACATAATTATACTGTAGATACAGTTGCATAACTAGAATAAAATTTAATATAATTGTGCCAAAGAAAGCACAGAAGACTGATGAAACCTACATGAAATAAGAAAATGTCCAACCATGTAATAACTAAAGCTCCATTAACTTGGTAGTCTTGGAAAGTGAGGTAGCCCAGGCCACATTCTTTTGGTGTTCACAGTGCCTCCTACACCAGGCCAGGTGATAACACTGGAACTGGAGTAGG
>NW_006195440.1:0-1369 GCF_000334495.1 Tupaia belangeri chinensis | reverse complement strand
TCATCACTGAGACATGAGCAGTGGCCAAGAGACTGTCATCCATGGGCTATTCTACTGCTTTGTCATAGTCAGTACAGGAATGCAGACTCATGTTGAACCTTGGAATCATGGGACATCATGTCTGGGTCTGGGGTGGAGACCATCCAGCCCAAGTGTGCCCCGACACCACCACAGAGGAGGAAAGGGTGCAGAGAGCCAAGAGCACTCAGACACAGGGGCACAGCCAGGAGTGGCTCAGCGAGGGCTGGGGACTGGCACGTCTGCCTTGGACCTGGCACAAGGCCCTGGGCCCACCAGCCTTACCCACCTCTTGACCCTTGGTCGTTTTCTAGGGAGGGTTTGTGTGTGATTCTTAGCAGAGACATTACGGACTGATTGTCATTGCTGTTCCTCAGGGCCCTGAGGGACAGCCTGGAGCTGATGGAGCCTCTGGCCTTCCTGGGATGAAAGGGGAGAAGGTATGAAGCAGGTGGGAGGGCCCCACGTGGGAGCCCTAAGGCCACCCTTCTGTCTCTGGCCCATAGCCTGGCCTTGGCTCTTCTGTGAATGACCCCTTCTGGTCATTTCTGCTGGACGTCCCCATCTTAGAACTCTACACACCCAAACCTGAACTCGGCCTCTTCCTTGCTCTCCCCTGCTTGTCTCCAGTATCAGTGAGCAGGCCATCATCCACCCAGTCAGCAAATTCAAAGCGGGGTCTTCTCTAACTCCTGCTTCCTCTCCCTTCCCTGCCCTCATTGGTCGGTTGTCAGTACTGCCCAGCCTGACTCCCATGCCTCTCCCTATCTGGCATTCCCTCTTCTCACCCACACCGTGGCATCAGGCTCAACATGGTGCTCCTCTCTGTCCACACTCCTTTGGCCACCTGCCCAGTCCATCTTCCTGTTGTAGGCTCTCTTCAGTCACTGCTCTGTCTTCTGAGAGTATCGCTGGCTCTCTGCTGCCTTCAGGACCAAACCCTGATGATATGTAGACTTTGCAGCCTTCCTGCCTGCCCAAGCCCACCTCCTGCTGCCCCCTCGGCCTCCAGGCCTACGATGTCCTGGACATGCTCTGCTCTGTCAGCCTCCTGGTCTTTGCACAATTTTCTCTCTGCCTGGGATGTCCTTGTCCTTTTCCCATCCCCCTGGGTCCAGATGAGATATATTCTTTGGGAAACTTTCCTAGAACCACTCCCCCTTTTTCTTAATTGTCAAATGATGTGTGCTAGAGAGAAAGACATGAAGACAGAAAGAGCAAAAGGGAAAAAGACCTCCCAATGGGATGTGGTTACGCTACAATCCCTTTTCCTCCTTTTCTATACCCTAGCAGAATTTGGGGAATGCACACACGCTCCTTGTGTGTTTCTCAAGCCACCAGGGCTAGGATT
>NW_006195439.1:0-1369 GCF_000334495.1 Tupaia belangeri chinensis | reverse complement strand
AACACTGGAGCGAAGTGACCACGAATGACTCCGAGCAGGCTGGCCAGGCCTACAGGTGAAGAGAGACCACAACCAGGTTCCCTACATGAAGACACAGCAACTAAAAATGGCCCCACCACCATGGCTCACCAGAGAGAGCCACACTTCCTTTCCCCTGGAAAAGAAGGCAATAAATAGCTCTATTTTTCCTGCCTGATTACTCTAGGTGCAGTGTGAGGTATGGGTAAGCGCATGTATCCCCAGTCTTGACTAGCCAGCAGGCAGTGCAGAGCAACGCAACTGACTATCATTTGGGCAGAATTCTGTGCCTCCAGAGCAGGGACAGAAATTTCAGCCCATCGTTTCCTGGTGTACGACTCCTAAAATGGGAATTAAAAACCACAGAGAACACACAAGAAGTCAGTTATCCTTCTCTGGAATTCTGCCTAGTAACTTATTTTGGAGCCCTCTAGGCACCCACCTCAAGGAAAAAGGAGCCACCTGAGGGGTGGTAGTCTTCAGTACCTACAAACACCAGAAAACTGCCCTCAAGTACACAAAAGATCGTGTGTGGCAGGCAAGTGTAAGCCCTGTAAGAAGCAACAACATTCTACCGGGGTACAAACTTTATTAGGAATATGACAAAATAAGCCAATTTTGTGCTTCTCGAAGTAGACAAAATTCCTGGAGTAGAACTAAATAGTTCCTGTGAAGCAGGGTGAAATGTCTCTGAAGAGTAATAGGATGAAACTACTACTGCCATTATTTACCCTGGTCACTACAGCCCTCCTTTCAGTGCCTGCGCTGGTTTTCTTATACTTTCTACTGAAAGGGTAACTTCAACAAAGGCCTTTTGTTCGCATGGGGATAAAATCTAGACCTTACAAAACTGAATATTGAGACTAAAGATGCAGTGGAATCTCAAATACCCAAACAGAAATACTGAACAGAGCCTACCTTTTGCTTGGCAAGGTCAGGTAGATGACAGATCCAGCAATCTGTTAAAAGCAAAAAGTCATATTTATAGTCTAAAAAAATATACTATGGGAAATACAACTATGGGAAAGATCTGTGTTCTTTTAACCAGATTACAGGAAACCATGACTAACAGGATGAGATATTCAGGCTTCTGCCCAAGGACGTCCACTCCTGAAGTTAGAAGATGCTAAGAGCTTCTCAGATTCTTTAGATTAAGATCTTCCATTGGCCAACAGTTGGTTGAGGGTGGCTGAGGCAGCCTGAGGTAAATTAGATCAATGGTCTTTCCCCCCTGCCCTCTCTGGCACCCCAATCTAGACTGTCTTGGTCTAAAGTCTTCCCCTTTAAGCACAGAAGAGAGGTATGCACATTCCTTAGGAGGGGGAGGGGAAGAAAGTGAGAAAGCACCCCT
>NW_006195438.1:0-1369 GCF_000334495.1 Tupaia belangeri chinensis | reverse complement strand
GTGTGAGGTGAGAGAAAAGTTCTTTATGTTCTGCTTTGCACACAATGTAGTTACTTTCCAGGTTGACTACTCTGGAAATCTGAACATCTTCTCCTTTTGTTTTGCCTCATAACAGGGATCATCAGTCTTGCTAGTAGTAATAAGTCAGCTGGTGTTTTTATGCAGCACCCTGGAAATAAGTCCTTTCTATTCCTTTTGAACAATGGCCCAGAGTCATAATTTTTCTATTTTATGCTATCCCCTTCCCACATATAACATGTTTTATCTTAGAAATCTTCCAATAATTTGGCTTTTCATACTCAGGGTTGAAATACATATTTGTACAACAAACTTATTTGATATGTCCCAGCTTAAGTGTCCAATAGAAGACACCATTAGAATCTCGGGGACAAACCTCCACTCTTCTTCCTTGCTATCTACTTTGAGGCAATGAAATTGTTTTGTTAATATAAATTTACAACTTAGCAAAGAATTCCTAAAAGAGATAGGGCCTCTTCAAAACCCTAAGGAAAATAATTCTCTCCCAAGAAACATCTTTGAGGGCTAGGATTAGGAATCTTCAGAAAAAGTATTCAGAGTAGTTGAGGGTCACCAAAGGTAACATAGAAGCTAGTCAGTGACAGAGTTTTTTCCACACAGGAACCCATTTACCTAGTAACTAAAATCATCTACGTCTCCTTCTAGCCAGAATCTTACTCTAGCTTATGAAATCTACGTTCTATAAACCCTTTTGCTTTGATTCTGGTTTTCTTTTGTGGGGTACCACCTGTTTCCCATCACTACTAAACAAAGAACAATTGACCAAGTACTAAGGGGTACAGTAATGACTGTGGCAGCCAAAAAGGAGGGAAAGGGGTAGGGAGTCAGAGGATGACAGAGGGAGCCCCAGAGTATATCATCAGTCTTACATGGAATGGCTGAACCTGCCCTCCTGTTCCATTTGACAAGCCTAATATAGGAGGGATCAAGTGTGTTTGAAATGGTATCAGACTTGAGCTATCAGAGAAAAAAGCAAAGGTATTTATTAGTCTTAAGGATTTGCACTTTGATTATTCTAGACCTTCTAAACACAGATAATACAGTACACACTATAGTAAAACAAACGTTTTCCACCCATTGGAGGGCTTTTAGGACAAAGCAAGGACTTAGGAGTTAAAACTGAAATAGGGAGGCCGGCCAGTGGTACAGTGGTAAAACTCAGTATTCTGCAAGGCAATCCCACATGGGAACATTACTGGTTCAGGTCAAGAGACCTCTCTAAATATACCAAGCAAACATATGCCCATGATCCTGAGCTGGCTGAGACGGGGTGGATTGGGACCCTATTGGGCTGCTCTTTCTCTTTCTCTCTCACTCATGGAAAAAATAA
>NW_006195437.1:0-1368 GCF_000334495.1 Tupaia belangeri chinensis | reverse complement strand
CTTTCCTTCCAGTCACACCTGCCAGGAGGTGGACAGCTGTGGGCCTGTGACCCCCGCAGCCCCTGGGGAAGGCGTCTGAGAGGGGGCAGTGGTGCAGAAAGAGGGGGACGCAGCCTGTCTCCTGGGTTTTGCTATAATCCCATGAGCTGTCACTTCCTTTACTTTGAGGAAACTGAGCCAACTCCAAGACCTTGGGCACCAGAAACCATTCAAGACCCAATCTCATTCATTCAACTCCCAGCCAACCAGGAGCCATGGGCGATTCACGAATCCACCGCATCCAGCAAAACGGGCTGCGACTAGTCCATGCACGCGATTTTCAGCCTGCAAGACTCCATGCCGGGAGTGACTTCATCTACGTGACTCAGCTCAGGACTCAGTAATGAGATAACTCATCCTGGGGGTGGAAGCTACAGAAATGCATCTCCTCGTGGCCTGAGGCTGCACGTCTAAGATCTCGGTGTGGGGGCTTGCTTCCGTCCCAGGCCTCTCCTTTCTCGGAGATGCCGCCTTCTGCCTGGGTCTTCACAGGTGGAGCCCCTCCGGGGAGTCCCCACTGCTCTCCTATAAAATTGGAGAGGAGAGGGGCCTGTTTGCCACTGTCTGCGAAGCAGGTGAGGGAAGAAGGCTGTGGCCTGTGGACAAGCAGCCCCGCCCCTGAGGCCCCGCTGCCTTTTCATGTGATCAGGGGCCTCCCCAAGCACTGGTCTCCTCACTTGATGAACGAGATGGTCCTGGAACTGCACATCATGGTGCCATCGCTCGACTCCTTACACAGGCCAGCTCGCGGGGGAGCTGCGGCAAGGGCCACAGACTTGGGAACAGGGCCCGGCAGAGGGCAAGCGCCCAGCACACGTGTCGGTGTCCTCCGGACATCCTGCACAGCCCCACTTACACGTGCGCTTTTGTCACTGAATACTGTAAATGTATGCTTTCTTCCTTACAATTTTTTAAATTGCGTGCTCTTTTCTCTAGCGTACTTTATTGCAAGAATGCAGGGTAGGAGACACGTAACATATAAAAGATAATGTGAATTGACTGTTACTGGCAAGGCTACTAGTGAAGTTTTGGGGCAGTCAAAAGTTGTGTGTGGATTTTCACCTGTGCTGGGCATTGGCACCCCAACCCCTGCACTTTCAAAGGTCAACCGTGTGAGTGCGTACACACACACACATTATAGAACATATAAATACATATATAAAACACATGTATTCACTTTAATGTCCTATTTTCCTGTTTGTTAATGAAATGTGAGGATAACCTGAGTATTTCTTGTTTCCGAGTTACTTCCGTTAGCCTTTGAACCAGTCAAAAACGTCCAGCTGGAGCCAGTAGGCGGCATGGTGGTTAAGTCACTGGACTCCCACA
>NW_006195436.1:0-1368 GCF_000334495.1 Tupaia belangeri chinensis | reverse complement strand
ACCACCTGCTGGTCCCTAAATCTGCCCTCTTAATTGTGAAAGGATGCATTTCAGGATAAGTGGATTTTTAGGTCTCCTAGGGAAGGGCTAAACCCTTATAAACTGTAATTCAAATTGTGAACCAGGAGTGCAATATCTTCTGAGATCTCCTTAGAAATGCAATCCCAGGCCCACCCTACCCACTGAGTCAGAATCTGTATTTTAACACCAACCACTTCAAATTCTGGGAAGTGTCGTCTTACTGTGTAAGCCTCCCATACACCCTCTCCTCTCTCCAGCAGGAAACTTGGGAATTACAATCCGCCCTTTCCACATTGTCTGACTTGCTTCCTGCCTGAGCTCAGCAAAGAGAGCATGTGGTCAAAGCAAATCACTCAAGGTCCTGAGATTACTGACGGACGACTGATGCCTCAGAGAACTTCCATCACCTCCTGGTGCATGCAACACTGGCCGATAGGAGTTTCAGGGTAGACCTGAGCCCATTCTCTTTGGATTGAGATCTGCTCTTGAATTTGCACAATGAAAATCTTGCTCTAACTGGTGCCCAGGAGAAGGAGTTTGTCACCAGGTGAGGACATTTTGCAGATTGTACCAGGCAAGGGGCAGGATGTAGGTGGTTCGAGCTGGCTGCCAGCCATGCCTGGGCAAAGCCTGCTGCTCAGATGTGACTCCGACTGCTCCACCCTCTGCACAGCTGCATGTGACAGCAGGAGCCCAAAGGGGTGGGAGCAAGAGGCTTGAAATCCAGCTAGGAGACAAATTCAGATGGCAGAGGTGAGCTTGGAAGAGGAGAGCCCACGGGCTTCCATAGAGAAGGGAATGGGGAATAGGAGAAGGTAGGGGAAGTCAGGCTGGAAGGTGGGTGGGGTAAGGAAAAAGGACACGGGCATCTAGCCGGTTTTGTTTCCCCAAGCCAAGGAGCAGCTTGCTAGATAACTGCAGAAACAGGTCAGCCCAGGTTTCCACATTAGAAAAACATCCAGGAAAGTTTTGCTCAGGTAGTCCAAGGCAAAACTGTGAGGCTGGCCGAATAACACACATCAGTTTAAGGTAAGGCATAGAGCAGTATTACCAGGCGATAACCAGTGAGGAGGTAACTCGGGGGTTTGAAGGACCTTCACGTCCCCTGTACCATAGACAGCTGCCTTTGGGCAGGGCAGGCCTTGCCCAGTCACAGCAATATCCCTGGCAACTCCCAACCCAGGACGGAGTCAAGGTCAACTCAGGATAGGATGCCACCAATTGGAGGGTGGTGCCTTCGTCAACCCCTACATCAGGGAAGCCCTTCTCCTCTCTACCGAGCAGCTTCTACAGTGCCCCATGGACACCCTCATGCCTGCTGGGATGACGGGCTCTAAGAGCCTTTTC
>NW_006195435.1:0-1368 GCF_000334495.1 Tupaia belangeri chinensis | reverse complement strand
TTGTCTAGATGATCTGCCCAAAGGAGACAGTTGGGTGTTGAAATCCCCAGTGATAACTGTGTTGCAAGAAAAGCACCATGGAAGCCCAGAGAAATGAGATTCTTTATACGAAGGAACATTGCTGCCTTTGGGGAAAGTCTACATTTGAGTTGGTACTTCAAGGACAAGTCATATTTTGATGTATCTGTGAAGGCAGAGCATTAGAGGCAGAGAGCAGAGTGTCAGCAGAGGAAAAAAGATGAAGGAACTTGGCATGTCTGTGATAAACAGGTGGTCTTTCTAGATGATATCATAAAGTATGCAAACTACAGTGAAGAGAACAAGGCAAGAGAGGGCACCGATTCATAGCAACGAATTCTCCTCTTGTGTTCTTCAAGAGACAAGCTTTTCTTCATGCATAAGAAGTCAGTGAAAGCATTAGAGTAGGAATGTGATAAGGATGTGGTCTTACAAGAAGTTTCTTTGGTTTTGTTTGTTTTGATTTTGTTTTTTCTTGTTTTGTTTTCTGGTGGTAATAGAAAAAAAAAAGTTTAGAGGCTTTGTCAGTTAGGATTGTAATATCTCCATCTAACAGATTTCAACTAAAGCCAGATAGTCAATTTTTCAAATAAAACAAGAAGTCAAAAAGTTAGCATTCTGGTATGGAAGACATCAAGGACCTGAATCCACCTAGTTTACTTAGTAGATGCTTTAGCCCTTGGGATTTCAAGAGAGCTGTTCCAGTTCCCAATATCACATCAATATTTTAGGAAAGACCGGGGAGGAAAAAGGTAAAACTTACAGATCAATGAACTCTATCCCTTTTTATGAGAAAAAACATGTGTTTAACACAAAAAACTTTTCTTGGATATCTGCTTAAAATCATTGGCTAGACTGGTTGATAATGCAAGAAATTGTGGGGAAGAGTTTATTTTTAAATGGATACTTTGCTCTCCAAGAGTTCTATCAGTTAGAAAGATGAGAGAATGAATATGGCTTATATAGCCATCAGTACTGTCCCTGAAGGGACGGTAAAGGAAAAGACACCTGTTAGGAAGTGTCTCAGTCTTTTCCAGCTACCATAACAAAGCATCACAGACTCAGTGGTTTAAATAACCAGCATTTATTTCTCAGCGTTCTAGAGACTAGCAGTCCAGCCTGGTTAGATTCTAACAAGGAATCTCTTCAGATAGACAGCCACTTTCTCCCTGTGTGATCACACGGTCTTTTCTGAGTGCATTCACAGAGAGAGATTGAGTTCTGGTTTCTTTTCCTCTTGTTATAAAGGCACAAATTATATTGGATTAAGGCCTAACCATTATGACCTCATTTAACCTTTATTACTTTGTTAAAGGTCCCATCTCCAAATAGTCACATTGGGATTTAAGG